>NW_026712211.1:1171311-1466267 GCF_030504385.1 Musca domestica
CGCGTCGATTGGTCTATAATTGCGACCTGTAGAGCAAGTGCAAAATCAGGATTTTTTTCAGTTTTTGGTCCATTTCAACCCCTAAATATTATGCGATCATCACCAAAAGAAATAGGGTTCTATTCTGACCATAGCCCCACCTCCATTTTAAATTTCGTGAAGATCGGACCATAATTGCGACCTGTAGAGTGATTACAAATTAACATGGACAGACGGACAGACGGACAGACGGACAGACGGACGGACGGACATACATAGCTAGATCGACTCAGCTCGGCGAGATAGGAAGATCCATATATACTTTCCTATGTGGGAAATCAATATTTCGTGGTGTTACATAATTTTTGGGCCAATCAAACTTATAATACCCCCAACACATAGTGTTGTAGGGTATAAAAATGGTTCGATATCTACCATTTTTATAACAGAACTTGTGTTGATGGAAATATAATTATAACCCTTGTGGGGGAGGTACCTGAAGGAGTGGACCGCTATATCCCATCTTCACAGCAGACGTTGGATAAATAACAAGTTAAAAAGCAGTAAGTTTGGTCGAACTTCAAATACCCTCCACCATTTGGAACGAATTTGGAAATTTTCAAAAAATAAAAAATTTTGTTAAAATTTTTAAAATACCGAATATAGCCGTTATATTGGGGTCTATACGACGTGGACCTACATAGGAATTGTTTGTCATAAGCCATTACCATATTCAAATTCGAAACTTGAAATAAACGGTGAATAATTTAGATAAAATCATCAAAATATCGTATTCAGGGAGGTACCGTTATATCGGAGCTATGCGAAGACCTGGACCAGCATAGACAATTTTCTGTGACAGGCTGTAGCATCCATTACGAACTTCAAATACTACATCTCAAACAATTTCGGTGGGTATTGTACCTAAACTCATCAAAATACCGAATATTGGGAGGTACTGTTATATGGGGCATATACGAAGGCCTGGACCTGCATAGACAATTTTCTGTCATGGGCTGTAGTATCCATTACGAACTTCAAATATCAAATTTGAAACAATTCCGGTAAATAATGTCGATAAAATCATCAAAATACTGAATATTGGGAGGAACTGTTACATGGGGGCTATATGAAAACGTAGACCTACATGGCCCATTTACGAACTTAGACTGCCTACTGGAAAAATAATGTGTGCGATAATCTAACCTTCTATCTCAAATGGGTTGTGGGAAATGTGAAGAGAACCGTATGCTTACTTCGGATTTTATGTACTTCATGGGTATTCAAAATGTTGCCCCTTTGTGGGAGCTGTACCAGAAGGAATGGTCCGTCTTTATAACAGATTTTGTGTTCATAGAAATATTGAGATGTGTGAAGTCTGAATGTTAATTTCGCGTTTTACGAGCTTCCTGGCTATTCAAAATTTTGGACCTTTTTCGGGGAGGTACCAGAAGGAATGGACCCCACACCAAATCTTGTGTTGGTAGAAATATTGCGATGTGTGAAATTTGAAAAGAATTGAATGTTTATTTCGCATTTTATGAGCTGCATGATTATTCAACATTTTGACCACTTATGGGGAGGTACGTGATGGAGTGGACGACCTATATTGTCAATTTTCACACTTAGCCTAGAACTAATTCCATATTAGATGATCCTTTCTGTTTCTAAGAAGTAACATATTTTATTTTAAAATGTTTAACTTTTGTGGGTGAGGTATCAGAACGAGTAGGACAATGTTGCCCATCTCCGAACTCGATCTTAGTTTGACAATAATATTACTATGTACCAAGTTTGGACCTAATCGAATACTCATTTCCAGAGTTATTGTGCCAGCCAGTCAGACGTGAGAAAAGGCGGACACCCATAGATCGACTCTAAATTTCCTAAAACGCTTTTGGCTAAAGAGACCTGGGCTCTCTCTATATGTCCTCTGTAGCCATATGCCTCAGGGTATAAAAACATTCAAATCGAAGAATATAGAATATAAATTTGTTAAAGGGCCTGACACAGGTTTATTTCCTGCTAATTTGACCCCAATTAAATTAAAGTAATGGTCATTCATATCTTCAATGTTCCTACAAAGTTTCGGTGAAACAATGCCTTCATACAGCCACAACTTATTAATGCAGATTACGGTATTGAATATCAAAAATTCACCGCCGACATCATTAGCCTTTTTGACCTTATCTTTCTCATTTTATATCCTTTTTATTTCCATGGTATTAGGACAATAACCCAATTTTTTATATGCCTGTCCTCTACATTGTCCTTTGCCCTTCAAGCAATGAAATGTATATGTTGTTTATTGAAATTGAAAATCAATATAGAGGATTTTCCGATAAGCCGTTGGTCTTACTATTTGTTGAACGGCTTTTTAATAACGCTACAAATGACATACGATACATTTTATTGGGATTTTTGTTTTTGTTGGTATTGTCCTGCCAGAAAGGACACTGACTTTGTCTCCCCGCACAAAACCCAAAAAACGAGAAATCTTCTCACAACGGATGTTGTTGGTGGGATTTGCACAATTCTGGCTCTGACGCCTAGCCTGGCAAGGAGTCAAGGAGATAACAGCAACAGGGAAAGATGAGATGTGTCCTCTCCACCAAAAAAACAAAAAAAGGAAAAAATCTTATTTTCCCAGCCTTGTTGAGCTGTTTCGCTCTTGGTGTTGTTGTTTTCCAAGTGCAAAGATGGTCAATTAATAACCGAACCAGGCGACAAGTAGTTTTCTTATCCCATTCCCATCCATCGAGGCTCTTAAAATGTCACACAGAGGAGACCATAACGTTATGGCAAAAACTTCAACGGAAAATAAGTATCCTGCTGATGGACAAAAAAAAAAAAACAACACCATTAGCCGTTCGTAGTGGTGCGATCCGATCCTAGTTTGCGATTTACAAAAACAAAAATGTCAACAGCGCACAAGAAAACAACGACGAGGAACAGAAAAGTCATTTAATATTTGCCCAAAGAAGCCACTTATACGGCTTGTTGGAAGATTTCGTTCCGTTTGTCAGGTTGACATATCAGTTTTCCACTCTCCCTCCATCTCGCTCTCTCTCACTCTTCCTTTGGCACAAGGAAAATTAAGAATCTGTGGCCCAACAACAACTAATATCCTGAGAACCCAAACTCGGCATAGAAATGATTTTGTTTGGAACAACCTGATCCTTTGCCGAGTGTCCTGTTATATCCACAAGTCGAAAAAATAACTGTTCAACTGGTGGCTCAACAAACGCTACAACAACAACTCCCCCTTTGGCCGTTGAGGCTATGGGAAAAATCTTGGGTCATCAGCTGGCTGACTGGCTTCTTCATCCTTTCTTCACCACCAAGGCTAGGGAACGAACGACCTCCTTTTGGGAAATACATTCTCTGTTTATATTTTTTCTGGTTTCGAAAATCTCAAAAAGTCAGTAGTTGGTCATACTGTGAGCTCAAGATTGCTCAACAATAGAGACAAATTTTCGCTTGCATTGTCTCATCGAGCTCAACACAAAACAGCCAAACAATGTGGCCCGTCATCAAGTGCCTCATTGCAGCATGATTTGACAAAAGCGTATAATTTCATAGTTCATTCTCCAATTCGACTATCCTGGCTCAATATTTCACCTGCAATTTTTCTCATCGTTTGGTTTAACTTTAAACTCGATTTTTTTGAGCCAGGAGAGAAGGAAAAGTTTTGTTGTTGCCTTTTGCTAGACACACCATTGTCCTGGTACCTGCCAGCCGTGTGCCATCCTTACGCTTCCCTGTGGTGCACTTTACTCCACTTGCAGTCCTCTGTTGTTATTGCCAACAAGCAGCAACAAAACTCGAACAACCAAAAATCCAAGTCAAGTCATAAAAAAAATCTCTCACGAAATTCTGCTCCGGTTTTTTGTTTTTGCCAAATGATATCGAAAAAAACACCAAAATGTGGGTATTGTGTGTGTGTGTGCGGGACAGCCCTAAACAATTTCCTAATAGCTCAAACATTTATTACGCCAATTTTGATGGCTAGATAATTGTCCAATAGTCCCCCTATTTTCTTTGCGTAATGATCTTCGTCGTCTTCGTCCTTTGGATGTGGAGGATGTGAAAATAATAGACCGACCGACCGACCACCGGCATCATGATCTGGTTTTTATCAGTTTTTTCTCACAATTTTTTCCGAAAGTCTTGACAAGTGATTGATTTACTTTTTTTTTTCGTATCAAAGAGACTGGGAATTGTAGGAAGATTTGAAATTGTTAGGGTGAGTGGTGTAATTATCCTTTTTTAGCAATCAAGGATATTTAGAGTAAGTGGTAGGTGTAATTCGGTTTAGAATATTTGCAAACTAAGTTCAAGGGATATTCTTGAAGGGAATTAAACAGAGCGAACATTGAATGGGCATTTAGTAGAAGGATTATGAGAAACTTAGTATATCCTGGAATCTATGTTGCGCTGGACAAACCGACCTTGATTTCTAGTTTGAATCTTCAAAGAATAGTGAAATAACCGACTGACTGAAAATCGACGCCCAGACGATACGGCTGAAGCTGGAATCTTAAAATATTGCGCAAGGACCAATCTTGGTGTGTGATATGGCTGGGTTTTTGGAAATTCGTACTAGAACGGTAGAAAAAGTACAAAAAAGGTACTAAATATGATACCCTTTTGCATTTGAGGAAGCAGTAGAGCTAGAACTCATAAATTTGGAAAGAGGGTCACTGATGGAGTGTAAGATAGATGAACCAAAGGGTTTTTGGAAATTCGCACCATAAGTGTACGAAAAAGTACAAAAATGTACTACATTGGGTACCATGTAGTACAATGTGAAAGGTTAGAGTTATAAACTAGAATTGAAATTTGGAATGGGAATCAAGGTTAAGGATGTATACGAAAAGTACTAAACGGTACTAAATTTTCGTGCAATTTGAATTAGGACCAACGGATGGAGCTGGAATCCTGAAATTTGAAATAAACACTACTAGAGCCGTGTAGGATTGGGATATGTATGAAGTTTTCGAAATTCGTACTTATGTGCACGAAAAGTACTACATGGTACCAAATGTTGTACAAATTCGATTTGGGTGAACATATTCTGAAATTTCAGAATATGATTACTATTGCTATGTAAGACTGTGATATGTAGGTCGTTTTGGTAATTCGTACTTATGTGTACTAAATTTGGTACAATTTAACTTTTGTTTCAACCGGTGGAGTTAGAATCCTAAATTTTTAAAATAAGATTTCTACTGGACCGTATGATGTAGATAGCTATGAATATTTGTGTACTTAATGGTACTTAAATTGGTACAATTTAAATTTTTAGTAAACCGGCAGAGTCCTGAAATTTGAAATTACGATTTCCGTTTGATTGTATTATGTAGATAGTATTGGAAATTCGTACTTTACTAAATTTGGTACAATTTAAATTTTGGGAGAACCAATGAAGTTGGAATCCTGAAATTTGGAAAATATATTAATATTGCATTGTATGACTGCAGTATGTAGGTAGTTTTGAAAGTCCGTACTATTGTGTACTGAATGGTACTAAACAATTGGTACAATTTAAATTTTGTGCGAAATCTTTCGGAATCCTAAAATGTGAAAATAGGATTTCTATTGGACTGTATGATGTAGGTACCTATGAAAATAGGGGTACTAAAGTTGGTACAATTTGCATTTGGGTGAACAAATAGGACTGGAATGGTATAAAACCACTGTCGGATTGTGGGACTGGGATATGTAAGTAGTTTTCGAAATTTCTACTTATATGTACTAAAATGTTCTACATAAAGTACAATTTGTATTTGGGCGAACCAAGAGTTATGGAATCCTATAATTTAGAATTGGGATTACTGTGGGAGTGTAGGATTGTAGGATGCTTTGGAACTTCGTAATTACTAAACGATATTCCAAATTTTTGATAAACTTCTAAAATGGTACTATTTGGAATTATGTGAAAATTAAGGTTAATTTCATATATGAAGCTGATTTACGAAATGTGTACTAAGTGAGGGAACTGTACTAAATGGTACTAAATTTGGGATAGTTTGCTTAGGATGAAGCTAAAATTTTGAAATTTTGTATTGGGTCTCTCTTGGTAGTAGGTTCGTAAGAAAAAAGTTGTTTTGGGGAATGTGTAATACAAGTTCACGAAAAGTACTAAATAGCACTATGTTTGGTACAATTTGGCTTTAGGTAAACAAATAGCGCTTGAAACTGAAATTTTGTATTAGGGTTGATGTTCATGTGCAGCCTGGACATGTGGAGGTGGTTTCAGCAATGTGTACTAGAATTGTACGAAAAGTACTAAATGGTACTGGTATTGGAAAAGGGAAAAATATAAAACTTTTTTTTTGATGGTATCTGTATTTGAGGTTTGCCGCTGGTTTGGGAAAGTCCCCTATATTTGTACGAAAAGTACTAAATAGTACTCAATTTGGTATTGGGTGAAGGGATGAAGCTGGAATCCTGAAATTTAATATTGAGACCTTTGTTAGTACCTCGGATTGGGATATATAGGTTGTTTTGAAAATATGTACTATAATTGAACGAAACATACTAAATAGTACTATATTTAGTAATATTTGATATTGCTCGAACATTTAGTGTTTGAAATCGGATATTTGGTATTAGAGTCGCTGAGTTTTAGCGGTGATTTGGAAACGCACACCATATTTGTACGAAAAGTACTAAATTGTATTACATCTCGTATTGAGGTTTTTTCCTTCACCTAATACGAATTTTAGACGAAAATATATATTAGGGCCCTTGTTGGTATCTGCCGTTTAACTATAGAGATGAAAATGCGTACTTTAACTGTACGAAAACTAACTAAGCTACTAAAATTGGTATTGGGTAAGGGATAGAGCCGAAATCCTGAAATTTGATGTGTATGTGTTGAGAGAAGTGGGTGGTTTTGGAAATGCATACTATGAACCTACGAAAAGTCCAAAATGCCACCAAATTTGCCGTTGGGTGTTGCGATAGAGATGGAATTGTAAAATTTGTAGTCGAGGTCACTGTTGGTGTTCAGGGTGGAGAGAAGGAGTTGGTTTTGGACATGCGTAGTATAGCTGTACGAAAAGTATGGTAATAAATTAAGAATTGGGTCTTAGGATAGAACTAGGGCTCTGAAATTTGTTATGGAGGCCACTGTTGCTGGTATAGTTTTAAGAGAAGGAGTTGCATTCGGAAATGCGTTTTATGGTTGTATGAAAACTACTTAATGGTACTAAATTTACCTAGAGTGAATGAATAGAGCTTGAGTCCTGCAATTTGATATTCAGACCACTGTTGGTTTCTAGGGTTTTCATATGGATATGTTAAAATAGTAGCGGACTGTGTAAGTCCATTTTACTAATATCCTGCTGGGTAAAATTCAAAATGACAGATTTTGAAGACCTCTTGATGCAAACGGTAAAAAATTTTCTATTATTCTTTCCCGAAACGGAAAAACTTCAAAGTCTGACAATTTAGTACGATAATATCCTAACGTCTAACATAAATTAATAAATATATTGCGATGTGCCACTCCATTCCCTTGATATTCTCTAATTTCTCCTGTTTATGATAAAAATATTGAGAATCGCGAAAAAAGCAACAATTTTTACATTTATGGATACATGATTATTTAAATGTTCGCACCTAAATCCGAAGTTTGTGCTATATCGTGGATTATTTATTTTTCAAATACGAACTAGAATTAACAGAAAAAATGGAGATTTAATTTCACTGACATTAGATCAAAATTTGGTATCTGAATGTGATCTTTTAAAAAAATAGAAATTATAGCTGATAGCACTTCGTAAGAAAATACATTTTTAGAAAAGACTGTCGGCAAAACCGACTGATATGTTGGGACTTATGGTACTAATAATACAAAATATTTGCCATATTTCTTTTTCAGTATTTAAATTTTTTTTCTCAGTCGCAATTATTAATTTGAACTGGATTTTCTTTCCAATAGACATTGAAATTATATTTTAAGTTTTGTCGATTTTTATATTTTAACTTTTTAATTCAAAATTTATCTGAAATTAATTTATCAATAAAATCCACATAGAAACACTTATTGAGCAACGGGGTCATTAAACTATTGTCCTCTCTATCCTGGCTCAACATTGACCAGCAACAACAATTGTCCATTAGATATCCTATGGGAAAATATTTGATCCTTCAGCTGTCTATTCGTTCAGTTTTCTCTTTATTTTACCATGGGAAAAACTCTCTCAAATGGACATCCTCTGTTTATCAATTTTCTGGTTACTGCCATCAAATTGCCCAAAAGTCAGTAGTTCGTTGGTCATACTGTGAACTCAAGATTGTCCAACAATGGTGACAAATTTTCACTTGTTTTGTTCCTTTTTTTTTGAGCCAACACAAAAAGGAAAACAAAACGTGAGGCTCATCATCAAGTGTCCTGAAGTCAAAGAAAATGTGAATGGCATAGAAATAGATAAGGTAGTTTAGAATTTGTGTTTATTTGAAATAGTAGTTGAGACATTTTTAACAGTTATTTTTTGCATTTTTTAGTTCAGTTCAATCATATAATTACTTTTTATGGCCAGATCCATAACGTTGTCATCCCAATAATCTCAATCATTATATCCTCAGTCATGCAATGGATCGTTTATAAAATTTGTCATTAATTTAGAGGCATCAGAAAGTATATCGATTTTTAATGTCAATGTGTTGGAATCAAGACATGCATTTAGTTGCAAAATTTGGAAAAATTGGAATTGTGTATAGTATGATCGGTATTGAAAAAGAGATTTATTGATACACGCATAGACAGTCCTCTCGATTTTAGATAGTTTTAAATTGTCAGCCACAATTTATAAATTAATCAATTGCAATTTTTTTTATTAAACCCTGCAAAGTATATATATTTCTGATCAGCGTAAAATTCTATGTCGATTTAGCAATGTCCATCCGTCTGTGGGAATTACTCTAGCTTTCGAACGAAATGAAGTAGTTTCATAAACTTTTTTTCAGATGTGCTTTAGAACTTTTGGTATTGGAAGCGGTCTGTATAGGTCCACGTTTCCGTATGGCCCCAATATAACTGTACCGACAGATATATGGTCTTTTGGTTGGTTAAGTCACAATTTTAGCGCGAATATTTAATTTTACATTTTACAGGTTTCCTTACAAATGGTGGGGTGTTCTAAAAGCTCGACCCAACTTTTTCTTGTTGCTCAATTGATTCAGTTTGACAATTTTTAATCAAAAATTCATACATCCTACTATTTTTTTTAGATTTTCAAGGTTTTATATATTATTAATCAAGTTTTTCCTTTTTCGAAAAGAAGAAAAAAATGCTTATTTTTACAAAATCTTCCAAATCTTTAATCTTGAAGTTCATTAAGGAGGAAGTAAAGTAAAAATATCACACAACAGATTATCATACGATTTTTCTGTAAAAACTATTTCGACGTCTCCATATGCAAACCTTAGAAACCGACAGTGACCTAAATATCATATTTTAGAATTTCAGCTTCAGGGTAAGATAAAAAGACTCCATCAAAGTTAAACACCAAAATGTTTACAATTTTCTTTAATTTTATTGAAGGAGTGCTCTAACGAGAGCCACTTGTGATTTCCAGCCAAATAAAAAGAAATCACACTATCACGCTCGAATTCCATCACGAATAACTTTTTTCTGGAAAATTCTGACCAAAAGGCTTTTGTACGCTTGTAAATAATATAATGAGCTGTCACTGGAATAATTTTAACAACTGTCGGACGATGAGCATAGAAGTGACAGCAGTCTGAAGTTGGTTACAGTTTTTACATCTCACCCTGTATATCCCTTCACGCAATAGCAAATTCAGTATTGATATCCAAAATCACCTCCTTGTCTCAATTCCAGATGCCAATATCAAATGTAAGTATTTTAGACCTATCCCTTTATCCACTACCTAATTTAGTAGGATGTATATAGGATGTATTTGCAAATCACCGCCAAATCCCAATCACAGATAGAATCAGTGATCTAAACATCAAATTTCAGGATTTTAGCTCTATTCCCACACTCAATGCCAAATTTAGTACCACTTAGTACTTCTCGAGCGCTACACATTTCAAATACCACATTGTATAGATTTAGTACCATTTTATACATATCCCAATCCTACACTTCAGCAGTAGTCCTATTCCAAATTTCAGGATTCCAACCCTATCGGTTCACACAAATCTAAATTGTAACAAATTCAGTATACATAAGTACGAATTTCCAAAGCCTCTTATATACCCCAATGCTACACTGCTCCGAACTAAATCCGTTTCAGGACATTTGGAGTCGATCTAGGAGTGTCCATCTGTCTGGCTGGCGGATTCGCACGATAACTCTCGAAGAGAGTATCCGATTTGATCCAAACTTGGTACATCGTATATTCAATATTCAAACTTAGATCGAGTTCAGAATGGTCAATATCTGTCAACTCCTTCTGATACCAGCACCACAAAAGGTCGACATTTAAAAAAAAAAGAATATTTTACTGCACAGAAAGAGAAAGAATAATCCCATTTTGCTCCAACTTTGCAAATCCTAATATTTTCATCAGTTCTAAGTCAGATGCGAAAATGGACAATATCGATCCACTCCATCACACAAAGGGTCAATATTTTGAATAATTTTAGAAAGAAGGTACAGATCGGCAAAGTTTTTAATAACCAAAAAGATAATTAAATCCGAAAAGGCATTCGGTTCTCTTCATATATCACACATCCAATTCTCTTTAAATTTCACATATCCCAAAATTTTTGAAAACACATGATCTGGTGTGAAGAGGGAATATGTCGAATCTCTTCTTATATCTCCCCACAATGAGTGGTTTATGTTGCTCATAAAACGCGAAATTATCGAATCGAATCTCTTCAAATTTCACTTATCCCTACATTTTTGATAACACAAAATATGGTGTGAAGGTGGGATATATGGGACCACTCCTTCTGGTACCTCCACCACAAAGGGTCAAAATTTTAAATAATGCTATCGCTCATAAAATGCGACATAAGCATCCGATTCTCTTATAATTTCTCATATCCCAATAATTCTATCCATACAAGATCTGGTGTGAAGATGGGATATATCGGTCCACTCCTTCTCGTACCTCCTCCACAAAGGTCAAAATTTTGTAAATCCACGAAACTCATAAATCACGAAATTAACTTCCGGTTTTTATTCAGACTCCCCCCACATAGGGTTCAAGATTTTGGAAAATAAAGCGCTCAATGATTTCAACTCACGAAAGATCTGGTGTGAAGATGGTATGTATCGGTCCACTCCTCCTAGTAACCAGCCCACGAAAAGACAAAGTATTGAATAACCAAAACGATTATCAAATCCGAAATAAGCATCCGATTCTCTTCATTATTTCTACTAAAATAAGATCTGCTGTGAAGATGGGATATATCGGTCACTCCATCTCGTTCCTCCTCCACCAAGGGTCAAAATGTTGTATATCCACGAAGCTCATAAATCGTGAAATGAGCATCCCATCATTTTCATACTTGACATATCCCAACATTTATATCAGGAAAAGATCAGTAGTGAAGATGAAATATATCGGACCACTCCTTCTTGCACCTATTCCACAACGAAACGAATGAAAAATTAAATTCGAAATTAGTACCCGATTCTCGTCAATTTTTTTATATCCCAAAATCCAGAGAAGATCTGGTGGGAAGATTTATAACAAGTCGGCGATTCTTTATAACTTGCTATCTCTAAATACTTCTCTCAACCTGAGACCTGAGATGAATATGGAATTTATGGTTTCGCAAAAAATTGGCATATTTTATTATTATTATTTTTTTTTTTTAAATTGTCACAAATCTCATATAAAGTGAAGGATGTAATCGAAATAGACCAAACCTGACACGTCTCAACATTTATATTATATTTATCTAGGTTCGATATGAAATGGACAATACTGGGGCATTCCTTCGGAACCTACTTCCTGGAGAGACAATCGTTTGAAAAATCCTAACAGAAGTCGAAATATATTCAATTACTCAAACATTTTCTGAGGGTATTAATCTGTCGGTAAAACCGACTGATACTTTCTAACTTCTTTTAATCAAAAACATAAAAAAAATATTTGGAATTGAGTTTTTCTTTCGCCTTCGCTTTTTTATCGACATTGAGAATCCAACCAATAATTCGTTAAACCTTTTGAAAATTTCTTTATTAATAAAAAAAAAATTTGAACTGATCCCCAATAAAATATGTCATAAATTTATGAGTCTGACATGAGTCTGACATTCCAAAGGCCTACATGACCCATAATTGAATTAAATTCAATGACCTCTTGTCATAAATTCGATTTGATAAAAGAAAATAGATAAACATAAGAAATGTCATACATATCTGTATGCATGTATGTAACTCTTCCTTAATTCCAATTGAAAAAAAAAAAAAACGAAAAAATTAAATTGCCTTCATTCGACGAATGGAACGCGCTGGCATTTGAATGTAATTCGGGCAATCGGTAAAGATTGATTTGTTAAGATAACATTCAATTGTAGCTGTCATAGCTCTCTGTGAGATGGCTTCCCATATGTATGTTTGAGTGTACATATGTTTGACTATCATTAATTGAGCCAAGAGACCAATGGTGATAATCTTTGGAGGAAGTCTATGGAGAAGAAGTAAAAAAAAGTTCAATGGCAAAAGAATTTTCTTCATTCGGAATTGATATGGGCGCATTTTATTGAAAGGGCTCATGAATTGATTGTTTCTTTTAGATTTTGTTTATTTGCTCTTATTGTTGTTTCTTAATGATTTTTGTATGCCAATCCAAAGAGGAGGCTCATTCCCTTGTTTTTCCTCCGAGTGGCATTTAAAATACATTGCATTGTTTTATCGTTGCCATTGTCGTTGTTGTTGCTATTTTTGTTGTTTATGATAATGTGTCGAAAAATACGTTACGTTTAGCACTTTCTTGAGATATGTATGTATGTATACACACACACACACCGATACACTTTCTCATGCTCAACACTCGCAGCAATGCTCAACATTTTATAGAAATGCACACCCGGAGACTTGCGACAACGATTTTTGTGTGATAGATGAACAACAACAGCAATAAAAGCAACAAAAACGTATTCCAAAAGAAACCATAAAAACAGAAAACGATTCCAAAGAACTGAACTGAACTCTGGCTGACAGAGTGTTAGTCTGCCGTCCTCCTGCCTTCAAATGCATTTCTGCTATATTTGGCTCTTGCTGTGGAGTACTCTATCATGTGGGGTGGGGTGGGGATGCAGAGAGAGTGAGAGAGAGAGAGAGAGAAGCCGAGACTGTATAGTCAGCATAACTATCGGGCTCAATTATCAAAACCCACAGACTGTGGAAGCCAGCAGAGGCTCAACGGCAACGGCAAATATTGGCACACGTACACACATGGGTATATCTCAACATAGAGGCCTACATGGTGGTGGTGGTGGTGGTGTTGCTGGCGCAAAATGAAATTTTCCTCCCCACTTTCGTTTGTTGAGTTCATGACTTGCTTGCCACAGCAAAATGCAGGCAACGACGTCCACCACTGCCTCTGCTGCTGGCATCGAAACCATAGCAATATTGTTGAGCCCACATACATAGGCACATTGAGCCATTATAGAGAACCACCATTACCATACTCAATAATGACAAGACTAA
This sequence comes from Musca domestica, assembly GCF_030504385.1. Lineage (NCBI taxonomy): Eukaryota > Metazoa > Arthropoda > Insecta > Diptera > Muscidae > Musca > Musca domestica. The sequence continues at coordinate 1,184,942 of NW_026712211.1, forward strand.
AGTATCTCTCCTGCATGGACATGACCACCACCACCACCACCACCACCACCAGGGCCATGACCACGATTTTTTTAATTTCGGTATACCAACCAAATGGATGCATGGCTGGATTTAATATCCACAGAAAAAAAAGAAACACAAATAATTGAAATCCTACAAGAATTGCAACCGACAATATCTTTGAGAGGTAACCAGCAAAAATCCCTATGAGAATGTATTAGTGTAACGGTCGGCTCAATGTGGCTCAACATAAAGTGGAGAACAAGAAAATAGCATGAGCATGACAACTAATGGTGAATATATGGTTAATGGATTGACTTGACTAAAGACAAATTCCAGATCATTCCCTAGGAGCACAAAATCGGAAATGAACACTGGTACAACAAATAACTAAGTATCAAAGAGATAGATCGATACTCATACCCTCAAGTTCTTACCGTTGTGTGACATTTATTGACATATTTTGGATCTGTTCTAAGCCGCAACCATTTGGAGTATATATTTGTATTGTCATTTCGAATTTATCACATATTCATCGGAGACCTCATGAAGTAACCAGAAAAAAATTTTAGAAGCTATATGAGCCGAAAAACCCATTACATGGTAATATAAACTTATTACCTTCTGCTTTCCCGATAGTCGGAAAAGGATGGATAATTTCTTAAAAAATCCAAGACAAAACAAGTAAAAAAGCAGCTAAGTTCGACTGGGCTGAACTTTTAATACCCTCCACCATTTTGGAAGGAACTTGAAAAATTTCAAAAAATTACGACAAATACCGTTTTAATGATGACCTTTATACGGTAGTTATACGTAGACGTGGTTCGTACTGCATACGAAATTTTTAGGCACAGGCTGTAGTACCCATTACAAACTTCGAATACGAAATTGGAAACAATTCGGGTTAATAATGTCGCTAAAGTCATCAAGATACCGAATATCGGGAGGTATCGTTATATGGGGGCTATACGGAAACGTAGATCAACATGGCCCATTTACGAACTTAACCTGCCTACTGGTAAAATAGCACTCTATCTTAATTTTTTCGAAAGAGAGACATGTAGATATCGCTAAATCGTCTTAGAATTTTATGCCGATCCAAAATATATATACTTTGTAGGGTCTATCATGAATATTTCTCTCCCTAGAATGGTGGAGGGTATAAAAATCTATTTTGCTCACTACCAAGTAATGAGTTATGTCGGCACCCCGATGAAATGAAGAAAACCTATAAAACTGACTGAATTGACGATTCATCAACGGCCAAACGAAACATCTGAAGCTAGAATCTTGAAATTTTGGGTTAGGACCACTTTTGGTCCGAAGGGGTACGAAAAACAAAAATATTAAAAGGTACTAACTATGGCACCCTTTGTGTTTTAGGAAGCGGTAGAGCTAAAATGCTTAGATTTAGAATCTGAGCCACTGAAGGAGTGTATGATAGATATACCAAAGGGTTTTTGGAAATTCGCACCATAAGTGTACGAAAAGTGCTGCATTTAATACCATTTCGTATCATATGAACGGTTAGAGATAAAAACTTAAAATTTGGAATGGGAATCAAGGTTGAGTCGATGTAAGGAGGTAGGTTTGGAAGTGTGTACTAAATTCAGTACCATTTGAATTAGGAGGAACGGATGGAAAGCAGAATTGGGATGTGGAGGAAGTTTTCGAAATGTGTACTTATGTGCACAAAAAGTACTAAATGGTACCAAATTTGGTACAATTTCAATTTGGGTGAACCGGTGAAGCTGAAATTCTGATATTTGGAAACAATTACTATTGCATTCTAAGACTGAGGAATGAAGGTAGTTTTGGAAATTCCTACTTATGTGTACTAAATGGTACTAAATTTGGTACAATTAAAATTTTTGGGTGAACCGATAGATTTTAATCCTGAAATTTGAAAAAAGATGATATAGGTGACTGTGAAAAATTGTACTAAATTGTACTGAAGTTGGTACAATTTGGACTTGGATGAACCAATAGAGCTGGTGTCCTGAAAAGTTTAATTAATATTACTGTTTGAGACTGGAATTTAGATATGTAGGAGGTTTTGGAAATTCGTACTTATGTGTACTACATGGTATTAAATTTGCTACAATTTTTATTTGGGTGAACCAATTGGGCTGGAATCCTGAAATTGGGAAATATGGTTTCTATTGGATTGTATGATGCAGGCTGTTATGGAAATTTGTACTTATGTTTGTACTGGTATTAAATTTAGTCCAAATTTGTTTTGTGGTGAACCGATAGAGCTGGAATTCTGAAATTTGGAAATACTTTTTTTTTGGGATTGTATGACTGAGGTATGGTAATTTAGATTGGAGTATGTAGAAATTTTTTCAAATTCGTACTTTTGTGTACAAAATTTGGTACAATATGGTCTTATGTGAACCGAAATTTGGAATAAGAATTACTGCTGAGGTGTAGGATTGGTGTACGAACTAAATCTATTTATATATAATTTTGGAAATGTGTACTAAATTTGTTCAAAATGTACTGAGGGGTACTATATTTTGTATTAGGAGAAGGAAAAGGGCTGAAATGCTCAAATTTGATATTGAGGTATCTGTATGTATCTGGGATTGAAATATGGAGGTGGTTTTGCAAACACGTCCTACATTAGTAAATTTGGTAATGGGCGGAGGAATATGGTTGGAATCCTCAAATTTCATATTAAGGTCTCTATTGGCATCTGGAATTGAGATATGAAGGTAGTTTTGGAAATGTGTACAATAATTGTACGAAAAGTACTAAATTTCGAATTGGGTGGAGGGATACAGCTGGAATCCTGAAATTTAATATGAATGTCACTTTTGGTGTCTGCAGTTGATAGAGGGAAGTGGTTTTGGAAATGCGTACTATGAATCTACGAAAAAGTCCAATATGCCAATGGGAGTTTGTGTAGAGATAGAATTCTGAAATTTGGAATCGAGGTCATTGTTGGTGTCTAGGGTGGAGAGAAGGAGGTAGTTTTGGATGTGCGTAGTATAACTGTACCAAAAGTATGGTAGTAAATTTGGGATTGGGTCTTAGGATAGAGCTGGAATTCTAAAATTTTATATGGAGGCCACTGTGGTATATAGTTTTGAGAAATGCTGGTGGATTTGGAAATACGTACTATGATTGTTCGAAACGTACTAAATGCTACTAAATTTACCGTTGAGTTGAATAATGGCAGCCACATCTGGTAATTCTGCTTTGTCTGCAAAAATCTTTTAATTTCTTCAGTCTTCTGGGAGTTGGGCTCCAAGACTACAGTGGCTGTATCGAAGTCATTATTCTTTTCCACAATAGATTTTAGGTCTCTATCCGATACTGAAGCCCAGTGGATATCGGCCAATGTTTGGACACTTGTTATGTCCCCACATTGACCTCGGAAATGGAGCAATGATCGGGATCTACATGGGTTTCTCCCTCCTCCTAGGCTTCGCCGGGCGACTCGCCTAATTGTTGTAGTGTGTGTGTGAAATCGGGCACCTTCTAATATTTATATCAGACTTAAGTCAGATCGAAATTGACAATATTGGCCAACCCTTTCGGAACATATCCCGTAAAGGGTTGAAAGCTTCAATAATCACAACTAATAATATATAAATACACAGACATTGGCTGAGGGCATACATATGTCGTACCATCCCGTATAAATTGTCCAAAATCGTAAATAATCGTAGTTCTCATAAAATACCTTCATCTTCGATAACCTTCATAGGTGCAAATTTGGATTGCACCAGACATTAAACACCATAAGACTTACACTAAGACAGACACTACATTTTTCCATTCTTTCTGGGACCAACCTGACCTGGACCAATCTTTTGAAAATACCCACAAATCGCATATAGATTAAGTAGAGTATTTTTTCCTAACATTGGTTATTGTTATATTCCTTAAAACTTAGGTAAATTTCTTATATGGTCTTTATAAGCTCATCTTTTCTTGAACCTCAACCCATAAGTCAAATTTTAAATCGCTAATATTCCAAAGATAGTTTTCGATGAATTCTGAATTCTCCAGGCATACATCCTATGTTTTGTGGTCATAATTTGGAGACTAAAACAAGGTTCGCCAATAAAATATCAAAGGTTTTAGTATCCTCAGGTCACACTTCTCCCATATGATGTCAATCATTTGTCATTAAAAGCGACCTAATTCGATATAAATTCCAATATAAATTTTATATGAATTTCGCATAACATATATAAGTATAGGCATTTTGGAAAAATTATATTTTTTCGGAATGGAATGACAGCCTCATATAACACATCTTAGTATAAAATATCCTTTTCCAAATAACACTCACATTGGTTGCTTCAAATTTTCACAAATTTACTAACAATTCTCAACATCAATGTTGAGCCAATGCATTTTCCTTGCCACCCTATCTCAACACAAAAACCTATAAAAGAAAACTCCAATGTCATGGTACCGTCATAAATGCCTTTTCCAAATTTAATTAAGAATTCGTTAACCTTCGGCAAAAATAACAATTCCACTGCAAAGCCATGCAGTAACACCCAAAATGTTGAGCCTATCATCATGGTATGAGATGGATGACAGAGCTATAAATCGTTAGGCCTAACTCACTATCTGTCTGTTTGTTTCTGGCTGTGTGGCACTCTGATGATGGTTCGTTCGTTCGCTCTTTCCCCAGGTTTTCAATCTATGCTCTGTGGTGGTTCTTTCTTTCTTCCATCGCATACTATTTGCTATGCAGCTCAATCCGGCTCATAATTTCCTTGGTAATGGTGGTGGTGGTAGGAATATTCTCGACGTAAACGTTAAAAGAAAAAAGGCATAGCTGCAACAACAACGAAAACAAACAAGCATTTTGTAACGGACAAAATTTCTTTGGCAGCTCAATGCTGCCGCAGCGCCATGCATTAGTGAAATAAAACTGCCGACAATACAACTTTTTTGGTTTTCTACTTCAGTGCTTAGCTCAACAAACTTGAAAATGTATGTATCTCGGGTTTGTTTGTCTTGCTGCCTGCCACAGGGCCACACAGGCATGTATCTTAACTTTAACCTTGTTGTGTGGCTCATTGTCGTAGAACAACTAGCCGTTTCATTTTTGATACTCGTGTCCAAATGCAGCCGCACAAGCATTGAACCTTATCGCCACCGTCTCCGACCTCCTCCCTCTCTTTGGCTCAACATTTTTTTCAATTTGAATTTTCTTTAATATTTATTTATTTATTTCTTCTATATTCAAAATCTGTCCCCCTCCTTCCGTTTACTGCTTGTGAAATCTTCCTATGGTAATTGTTATTGTAGACAGCCTTAGAAAGGGTTATATCCACACCCATAAAAATTCTCCCAAAAGCCGTTACTTTTTTCGCCTACGTCCGTCCCAACCTTAGCCTATATATGTTTGCTCCATGTTCTCGATTCTGTATTTTGAGTCTCTGTTGTGTTTTGATTTTCTTAGTATACGACAAGTTCTATCGGCGTCTGGGCCTTTTTCTTTCTGTCGTTAAGTTCACATGCTGTGTGTGTGTTTGTGTGGTTTATGCTCAACATCTTTTAACTCGTTATCGCTTGAGCTTACAGTGGGGGCAATAAAAGAGATACTTAATTTTAAAATTTCCAATCGCACAACTTCAGTAAAAAAACCAAAATTTGAACGGGGACACTCTCAGCTATCTATGTGCCTGGTCCACTAAAGCCTAAATTCTATTTGAGAAAAATCTGTGTCACGTAAAATATATCCCGTCTAGCAAGCACTCGCTACTTCATCACCGAGAAGTCCACCTTAAAATGTTAGATTTGTTCCAACATTTCGTGCTGGGGTTTTTTATACCATCAGCCATATGGCTGAGTAGGGTGTAAATCATTTGAGACTGCCGAAACGTGCCTCATCGAAATTACGGTTTTAGACCCTAGGTCTCTTTGGACCAAATCCGTTTCAGGACATTTGGAGTTGATCTAGCTATGTCCGTCCGTCTTTCTGTTTATCTATCTGGCTGGCTGGTGCGTACGATAACTCTCGAAGGGAATATCCGATTTGACCCAAACATCGTAAATATTATGATCAAACTCAGATCTAGTCGGGAGAAAAATTATGAAAAATTATCACTCTCATAAACTGAGAAATAAGAGTCCGATTGTCTTCAAGTTTCACACATCACAATATCAAATTTAAGAATTCTAGCCCTATCCCTTCGCCAATTACCAAATATAGTATCATTTCGTACAAAATGCAAAACCACCTCCATATGCCAAGGCTATACATGCACAACGATCCTAATATAAAATTTCAAACTTTCAAATTTTCATCCAATACCAAATTTAGTACCGTTTAGTAATTTTCGTACACACTCCAAAAAACAACTTTAATTCTCAAACCTTCTGCCAACAGGGATCCCAATACCAAAACTTCGAAATTCCAACTACCCAGTTTAGTACCACTCAGTTCCTTTCGAACAATTATAGTACAAATTCCCAAAAACAACTTCCATATCTCAATCGCAGATACCAACATAGCCCTCATTATAAAATTTTATAATTTCAGCTCGATACATTCACTCAATGCGCAATTTAGTACCTCTTAATACTTTTCGAAAAAATTTAGTACATATTTTTAAAACCACCTCCATATCGTTAGCACAGAGACCAACAGTGACATCTGAATCAAAATTTCAGGACTTCAGCTCTATTCCACCTCCCAATAGCCAAGAACCACTTAGTACTTCTCGCACAATTATAGCACATATTTTCCAAAACTGTTCCATATCTCAAGCGTAGGTACCAACAGTAACCTCAATGTCAATTTTCAGGATTCCAGCTTTACCCACTACTATATTTAGAACATTTTAGTACTTTTAATTGATTTATAGTACATATTTCCTAAATGACTTCTATATTTCAATTCCAGACACCAACAGTGACATCAATATCAAATTTTCCAATTTCCAAACCTACCTCCATATCTCAATCCAAAACTCCGGTAGTAATCTTTGTTCCGAATTTAAGGACACCACTAGTACTATTTAGTACACATAAGTACAAATTTCCATAACTACTAAACTTTATACAATCCCATAAAAGTTTTTATTTCTAAATATCAGGATTCCAACTTTATCGGTTCTCCCAAAATTTAAATGGTACCAAATTTAGTACCACTTGGTACACAAAAGTAAAATTCCAAAATTTCCTATATACCCCAATCCTACAATGCAATATTAAACTTATTTCCAAATTTCAATCCTACAAATTTCAGCATTTCAGCCCTATCGGTTCACCCATATCGAAATTGTACCAAATTTAGTATCATTCATTGAAAACTATCTCCCTATTCCAATCCTACACTCCGCCAGTAATGTTAATTTGAAATTTAAGAATTCCAGTTTATTTCGCTCGTCCAAATTTGAATTGTAGCAAATTTAGTACTGTTTAGTAATTTTTATATACATGAGTACATATTTCCAAAACTGCACATCTGCTCTCTACTCCTCAACCTTGATTTTAGGAATCTAGCTCTATCCATTAACTCAACGACAAATTTTTTACTATTTAGTACTTTTCGTGCAAAACCGTTTTATATCTCAATCCTAAACACCAACAGATACCTCAATATCAAATTTGAGAGTTTCCTATCCCATCACCCAATATAAAATTTAGTATTATTTTGTACTTTTCGTATAAATATAGGACGCATTTCCAAACCACCGCCAAGTCTTGAACACAGATACCATCAGTATTCTATATATCAAATTTCAGAATTTTGTCTTTTCTCTTCATCTAGGGTCAAATTTAATACCATTTAGCACTTTTCTTACAATCATTTCCAAAACCGTTAGATACTTAATCCAAGGTACCATCAGCAACCTTGATATTAAATTTCGGTATTTCAGTCCCGTCCCTTCACCCAATACAAAATTTAGTACATTGTGGTACTTTTCGTACAATTATTGTACGCATTCCCAAAAAAAAAAAAAAACCTCATATCTCAATCGCAGATATCAATAGAGACCTCATTATCAAATTTCGAGATTCCAGACTATTGCTTGGCAAAATACAAAATTCAGTACTTTTTCTTACAATGTGATGACACATCACTACTACATTCTAAATCATTCCAATTCCAGATACCAACAGAGACTTCAATATGAAATTTTAGAATTTTATCTCTATCCCATCACCTAAAATCAAATATGATACTCTTCGGTTTTTTTCGTACAATTATAGTACATATTTCCAAAACCATATATATAGTACCAGTACCCCTATCTCACACTTTAGCAGTAATCCTAATGCCAAATTTCAGAATTCCAGCCCAATCGGTTCACACAAATCCAAATTGTACCAAATTTAGTACACATAAGTACGAATTTACAAAACTTTCTAGGTACCCCAAACCTACACTCCAAATTACTAACACTACCTGCATACCTCAATCATACAATCCCAAAGAAGTCTTATTTTACCAGCTCTGTCGGATCACTAATATTCTAATTTGTACCAAATTTAGTACCATTTAGTACACATAAATACAAATTTCCATAACAACCTGCATCATACAATCCAATCGAAATCTTATATCCTAATTTCAGGATTTCAGCTCCATCGCTTCACCCAAATCCAAATTGTACCAATTTAAGTATCATTTAGTACACATAGACGCGACTTTCCAAAGCTTCCTACAAATCCCAATCCTAGATTCCAATAGTAATCTTTATTCCAAATTTCACAATTCCAGCTCTATCGGTTTCGCATAATTCCAATTTTGTATCAAATTTTGCACCATTTAGTACATATAAGTACAAATATCCATAACAACCTACATCATACAATCCAATAGAAACCTTATTTACTAACGTCAGGATTCTATCCTTATCGATTCGCCCCAATACAAATTAAGAAATTTCCAAATTTCAATCCTACAAATTTCAGCTATTTCGGTTCACCCATATCGAAATTGTACCAAATTTAGTATCATTCAGTACTTTTCGTGCATATAAGTACAAATATCGAAAACTATCTCTCAATTCCAATCCTACACTCCGCCAGTAACGTTAATTTTAATTAATTAGTTATTGATTAATTCCAAATTTTTAGTTCTAGCCATTCACATTATACGAAGTGGTAACAAATGTAGTACATTTAAGTACTTTTCGTACACTTATAGTGCGAAACCTTTCAAAACCCCTTTGGCACATCTATGATACACTCCATCATTGACCCTTTTTCCAAATTTAAGAGTTCTAGCTGCCAAGGTACCATATTTAGTGACTTGTAATAATTTTCGTACCGTTCTTGTATGAATTTCCAAAAACCCAGCCTAGTCAAACCCCTTCGGACCAAGAGTGACCCTTAGTCCAATATAAATTTTTGTAATATTTAGTACTTTTCATAAAATTTTAGTACATATTCCCAAAAACCACCTCCATATCTTAATTCCTGATACAAAGACCTCATTCAAAAATTTCAGGATTCCAGCTCTATCCCTTACCATGGACCAAAAGTGACCCTCACCTAAAATATCAAGATTCTCAACGACTTACATTGTAATTTAAATTTCAATCCAATAAATTTCTTCCGCTACTGTAACTTGTAGTTTTACTCTGCGTCTGTGTTAGTGAATTCGGTTTTTGTGATAAATCTGTGGCATTCAACTAAACCAGTATGAGAATATGTTTATGTGACTAATGTCTGTCCATGTGTCGTGATGGCTGGCTGGTTGGCTCAATATTCCATTGGATGCTGTAGCGTTGAGCTGCAGTCACGACCACTATCAAACCCAGACATTACCCTGGCTCAACAAGCAAATGTTGAGCTCACCTGATATATCTGCTCCACTACACTGTTTTGGATGTTCACTCTCTGTCGTCATTGTCCTCGTCTTCTCCTTCATTTATTATTAGTTTTATTATCAATTATTGAACGTTGTGTGTTGTTTTAATGAGTTGTGTTTGTTGTATCCAACATTCTGATGTGTTGGTCCAGTTGATATTGGCTCCAGCTACTCCCATGGGAAGAATGGAGAGATTGTCTGAGCTCTGTTCTTTATTATTTTCTTCTCACAAAATTAAGTGATCATAAACTTGAAAAAAAAAAACGAAATAAATACAGAACGGCGTCCTCCTCATTAATATTTAAACACAGATAACGCAGTCAGCCAGCAACACCAACAATAATCAATAATTTTGGGCTCGGAACATATTCTCATCTCTTAATTATTGATTTTAATTAATGTAAAGATATGTGGGAGGTCTGCAGCAGAGCATAAATGTTGGGAGAGGCGGGTGACAAGTGGAGGGGGTTAGAAATGTGCTAATTGATTTTAGTTATCCGCTGGGGAATTTTGTTGTGGAAAAGGGTTTCAGATAAAAAGAAAACAATTTTAACAACATTTGATGGGTACAAATATTATTGCACCAATATCTCAGCATTTTATATGTTCTCACTCCATGTCTGCCCTACAATAAATGTTTTACACTTTGCATATTTATTGGAGAATTTATGTCTGAAGATGTTAGTCAGTGATTTAAATCCCTAATATATGACGGGATATTTACTCGTTGATTAAGTTCGGAATTTTTTAAATCATTATAAGCCATTAATATGAAAATAGCATAACAGTGCAACAGCCAATATTAGGTGTGGGAAGTTCCAATTGGATTCGATAATATTCGGTTAGTAGATCGAAACTCCAAAAGGGTTGTACTTACTTCCCAGGCCAATTTTTTTTGTAGTCTTTATACAAAGGCTAACCATACACAAATGGTCCTAAATATTATGCTCCATACTTTGAAGATTTAGAATAGAGTCTTAAAATTTGGTAGAGAGCTTGGACTACTCCTTGGCCAAAAAATAATGGGATATGTCGATGTCTTGTATTGTATAAATCCCTTATTAGGGTAGTTCTGATATTTTGCGTATATACGATGTTGAAATATTCCCCCGGGAAAAATATCAATACGAGTCCAGGATTTGGTATAGCCTCATATAAATGATCCTCCCTCCCTGATTTAAGAACTTTTCGTGGGTTTTGGCCTCAGTTTCCAATCTATTTGATCTTGGCTTTCATGGTAATCGCAGTAAATTTTAATTGGTTGTCAAAGTTTCGGAGTATGTCATAATCTAAGTTATTGACCACATATATTTGTATTTAGTTTTTTGTGAGGGTAAAAACTTTCCTACAAAATACATTCAATATAGGTCTATGTGTCGGTATAGCCTCCATATTGTTATATTACCCTACTTTACGTTCTCAATGGGTTTGGTGCATTCAATTTCAAATGTAGATAATACACAGTAGGGCAAAACCCCAAAAGTGCTTCAATTCGATGGCCATTTTTTTATTTCCAAGGTCCATGTCCCAGTTCCCAAATGTTGGCTCCAAACTTTACAACTAATATCTTTGTAGCCCTATAAACACAATCTCGATCAGAAAATCTCAAAGAATAACACTGTGCAACACAAAAAAATAACTACCGGAAAAATCCAGCAGATTGAAAGTAGAGCTCTTTCACTCCTTTAAAAATTTTGGAATTAGCATTCATCGAAATCCGCGCATTTTTCGGCTATTGTGTCTTCGGCCATATTGCAGATAAAAATATGAGGAATATTTTTATTGAAATAAGTTCACAAGCGTATCCTTGTTTATACCATCCAGCCGTATGACTAGTTACACCCTCTGACATATGGCTAGAGAGGAAATAACATTTGTTGATCCTAGGTCTCAATAGACCAAATCCGTTTCAGGACTTTTAGAATCGATCTAGCGATGTCCGTCCGTCCGTCTGTTTGGCTGGCCTAGTACGCACGATAACTCTCGAAGGGAGTATCCGATTTGGTACATCGTAATATTACTATCAAACGTAGATCGAGTTCGGAGATGGGCAATATCGGTCCACTTCTTCTGGTACCTCCTCCACAGAAGGTGGAAATTTAAAAAAATATATATTTTACTGCACAGAAAGAGAAAGGATAATCCGATTTTGCTCCAACTTTGTAAATCCTAATACAGGGTGAGATAAAAAACTGCAGTAAAAAAAATTGCAACAAAGTCAAACGCCATAATTTTTACATTTTTATTACCTTTATTGAATGAAAGCAAAAAATGTCGGAAATAGCATCAAAGTTTAGATTTGTTCGAATTGGTTACCTTGGGTACGAATTATGGCCTTCAAACAGCCAATGAAACCGTCACACGCTGACCGAATTTTGCTTGAGGTGAGCGACACTTTGGTATTTTTTAGTGCCAACCTTGCTTTCCAAAATACTCCAGACACAATAGTCCAACGGATTGGTATCCAGAGATAATGGTCGCCCTTGTGCGCTGGAAATGAAGCGAGGAACCTCGTTTTGTAGCCATTCTTGTTTGGCGCGTGCTGAGTGCGATGGTGCTGACTCCTGTTGGAATGTCCAAGGTTTGCGTTCAAAATGTTTGCGTGCCAAAGGCTTTAATACACCCTCCAGAATGTTTTCGCGATAATATTCGGCATTTATTCTGATGCCACGGTCGGTTAATACAAGCGGAGAGCGACCATCGGCTGTTATGGCGGCACACATCATCACCATGGCCGGCGCTTGAGTTCTGGTGGCCAACCGAAGGTGCACATTTTCAGCTGACCTCTTTGGCAAGTAAACACGATCATTTTGTTTGTTTACAAACTGCTGGACAACGAATGTTTTCTCATCGGAGAAAACCTAGTTCGGCAGTTCACCACTTTCGGCCAAGCGAAGCAATTCTTTAGCTCTTTGAGTTCATTTTCTTTCAATTGCGTCTAATATGGAAAAAATCCATTTATCTCGTTTTTCAATTGAAACTAGACCTTTAAAATGCCCTCTTTAAACACAAGAACTCCGTCTTCTATAGACAGAAGAAGTTTAATTTATATTGTATTTACAAGAGAACTTTGAATGGGGCTTTCATAGACAGAAGTCCTTAAAATGGTCTTCCCCCAAATATTAGAATGTTAAACTGTTTATTTTATAAAGAGAAGACTCGTAAAAGGTCTTTAAATTGATTTTTTTTTACAAAAAAAGATTTTTAAAGGATCATCGAAGGACGGAAGACCTTTAAATGATTTTCTTTGGAGAGAAAAACTTTCCAAATGTTCTAACGGATCAAAGAATTTCCTAAGATCAAATGGATCCAACCTCATCTATATGCGGAACACTTCCAACGGGTCTTCTACGGATAGAAGACCTTTAGAATATCTTATATGGACCTTATGAAAGAATTCGTTTATAAAAGTCTCCAAAGAGTATTCTATGGACAGAAGACCGTTCCAAGGTCTTATATGGAAAAATCCCTTTATATTATAAATAGACCTTGAAAATAGACTGCCCTCTTTAAACACAAGAACTCCATAGGATCTTCTATAGACAGAAGAGCCTTAATTTATATTGTATATACAAGAGAACTTTGAATGGGGCTTGCATAGACAGAATTCCTTAAAATGGTCTCCCCCAAACATTAGAACATCGTCTTTAAATTGTCTTTTTTTACAAAAAGACTTTAAGAGGACCTCTTTAGGTTTTCTATGAGCAGAAGACCTTTAAATAATGATCTTCTATGGAGAGAAAAAAAAATCCAAATTTTCTAACGGCTCAAAGAATCTCCTAAGATCAAATGGTCTATAGAAATATATAATTCTCATTGACTTAATGATGTCGTCTTCGTCGTCGTTGAGCAACAGAATGAATTCAAATCTTTGAATAACAGTTTCCCCTCTCCTTTGTTAGTCAAACCAAAGAAATTAATAATTCCTTTTGTTTAAACTGTCATTACAAGTATTGTTTTTGGTGTATTTTGAGGAAAAATAACTGTCACCAGTGGACACTTGAACACGTCACATTATCTCCTTGGCATAAATTTCTAAAAGAAATTTAATGAAATAAAACAAAAAAGTAGTAAAGATAGCAACACAGGAAAAAAAGGACACTTTCCCACGATTCCAATGTTGAGCACTTGAGCTGCAGTCAAGTCAAGAAAAACAAAAAAAAAACAAATTTATGTTAGACAAATTCGTTGATCTTCCCACGAGTAACTCCTAAAATGAACAAAGATGCTGGCCGGCCGAACGGCCTGTTGCCTGCACGAAATGCATTTAGTTGTTGTTGCCACCTTTGGCACTTGGCGGCAAGAGGATCCTTGGCTCAACATGTTGCTGTAGAAATCCCTTTACTAACACCACTACTACGATTACTCTTTTTGAGGCTCAACGTAGGAAGGCGAACGCTGCACGTGTTTGTTGTTGGCGCAAGACTCCTCACGTTCGTAACCTGTGTCGGACTTGTGTGTTCGTGTGCACCATAAATCCCAGTGCAACGTCATTGCACCGACCGACTGACTGTTTGATTGTTGTCATGAGCTCTCTCTCTAACGTATTTGTCCTCAGATTACTCCAATGTCCTGTTGTGTTTATTTTTCACATCACTTAGTATCCTTTCCCGAAACAACAAAAAAGGAGCAGCAGCCCTAGAAGAAGAAAATTGTGAAAGATTTTCCCACACTTTGCCTCAATGGCATCGCCGTTTGCCGGCCAAGTGTCCTTTGGCTTATGCAAAAGATTTGTGTTGTTTTTGTTGTTTGTTTTGTATGCCAATTGCTTGTCGTCATGTGCCTGGCATGGATTTTGCCTGGCATGTAGGTATCAATTGCTTGCATTCCACCGATAAGAATTGAGCCAAACCCGTGCTGTTAAAACGCCCACTTAGTTTCTGCGCCAAATGAATTATCCCATGCCAAGGCAGAGCCAAGGGGCATTTTTCACTCTTCTTCTTTTTTTTCTTCGCTGTTATTGTACTTTTTTGTGTTGAACTTATCTTAAGTAGGTGTCGGTTATGGAAATCTCTTTCCAATTTTAAAGACTTCTTCCTACCTACAGCAAAAAATTGTCAATCAGCAACAAGTAGAGATATTGGCTTGGATTTCTGGATATGCTCAGGAGGCAATTGCCAGTGTTAAGCGATGTGAAGAGGCCGAATAATCGTTGTCTTCATTGACAGATTTGGGTGTAACTGGGACAATTATTTTTTATTGGTCAGACCGTGCGGGATAACATACGTATCTCAGTTTTCAAAAAAAAAAAAAAAAAAAATGATCATTGTGCTCTGCGCCCACCAAGAAGTGGCTATATCCTTGAAAGACTAAATTGGCCAACTTGGTGGCATTCTGAGTAGATTTCCTATTAAGAGATCACATTATTTTCAAAAAAGGCCACATTCTTTTCAAAAAAAGGAATGGATATATCCTTGAAGGACTAGGTTGACCAACTTGGTGGCATTCTGAGTAGATCTTCCCTTAATTGACCACATTATTTTCAAAAAGATCACATTTTTTTCAAACAATAATATAATTAACCCAAGCATCTTCTTTATCCTTGTCATAATGATTTCGTTTTTCTTTCTCTGCAAAATATCTTATTTTTCTTCTGGTCGACAAAATTGCTTCATTACCACACGCTAAGTTTGGCAATTTTAAGCTTAATTGCGTTGTTTAAAAAAAAATTAAAATGGACAAACGAGATGCAGGCCAGATACTACTTTTAAAACATAAATACAAATACAAGCAAGCATCCCAAATTATGAAAAGCCCCCCAAGCATGAAGATGTAGATGGAGGATAATCGATGAAACCACACACAGTGTCCAGATATATGTTTTTTTGTTGTATTTTTTTTTTTGTTTTGAATGGCAACAATAATTTACAAACGGTTTAAAACGTATAATAAAAGGCAGAGGAATTTATAATTGAAGGGAGAGAACGAGGTGGATATGTTCTTTGATTGGGGCTTCCATTTAAATTCTGGATAAATAAGGTCTCAAATCTATAGTCTCAGTGTGTCCCTGTGGATAGCAAAGGCACAAAATTATCAAAATGGTACATTACATGGTCGAAAACATATTCCTATATATGCTTCAAATATTACGACAGCGGAATAAATCACATAAAGCAATTTTTTCAGTCTTCAATAGACTGAATTGTTAGGGAATGCATTTTGTAGTTCATTTCTGCAAATCTTATTTTAGAAAATCTTTAAAAAATACATAAGTTTTACAGAACAATTAGTCTAGTATATTGGTCACCTACTTCCCAGATTTTGAGTCGATAAGGCCTATAGCTCTTGAGATAGCTGAAACTATTGCAAAATAAAAATTGATGAAGTAAAATATAATTGATTTCGGTGGAAAAATTAAAAATAAATTGTCGGGATGCTCAAAATTTCATCATTTTAAATTCTAGCCTACACCGATCATATTTTCGGTCTTAGAAAAATAAATGGACTTTGGAGTGCCTTGAAGGAAAATGACAAAATATATTCGAAATGGTCGGTGTGTTGAGGGTATATCGTTCATTTTCGTACAAACGTATTTGAAAATTTTCGAAAACGATAACATTCGCCAAAAATTCTGTTAACATTTTAAAAGTACCGAATATAGCCGTTATACCTGGACCTGAAATAGACAATTTTCTGTCACAGGCTGTAGCTTCCATTACGAAATTCAAATACGACATCTCAAACAATTCCGGTGAGTATTGTACCTAAAATCGTCAAAATACCGAATATAAGGAGGTACTGATATATGGGGCCTATACCTGGACCTGCATAGGCAATTTTCTGTCACGGACTGTAGTTCCCATTACGAACTTTAAATACGCAATTTGAAACTACTACGGCGAATAATGACGGTAACATCATCAAAATACCGAATATTGGGAGGTGCCGTTATATGGGGGCAATACGAAGACGTGGACTTGCACAGACAATTTTTTATCTCAGGCTGTTGTATTCATTTCGAACTTCAAATTCCAAATATGAAACAATTCCGGTGAGTAATGTCGCTAAAATCATCAAAATACCGAATATCGGGAGGTACCGTTATATGGGGGCTATATGAAAACGTGGACCTACATGGCCCATTTACGAACTCAACCTGCCATTCGGCAAATAATGAAAAATGAGCTCGGGGTAAAGCCATTAAAATTCCAAAAAGTGCAAGAACTTACAACGCAACAGAAAGATTCAAAAGAGCTAAAGAGTAGCTTCGCTTGGCCGAAAGTGATGAACTGCCGAATTTGGTTTTCTCCGATGAGAAAACTTTCGTTGTCCAGCAGTTTGTCAACAAACAAAATGATCGAGTTTACTTGCCAAAGATGTCAGCTGAAAATGTGGACCTTCGGTTGGCCACCAGAACTCAAGCGCCGGCCATGGTGATGGTGTGGGCCGCCATAACAGCCAATGGTCGCTCTGCCGAATATTAGCAATTATTTTGATGCCATGGTCGATTAATACGAGCTGAGAGCGACAATATTCGGAAGGGTGTATTAAAGCCTTGGGCACACAACCATTTTAGGCCCGTACCTCGGATATTCCAACAGGACTCAGCAGCATCGCACTTAGCACGCGCCAACCAAGAATGGTTACAAAATGAGGTTCCTAGCTTCATTTCAAGCGCACAATGGCAACCAAAATATCCGGATACCAATCCGTTGGACTGGAGTATTTTGGAAAGCAAGGTTGGCACTAAAAATTACCAAAGTGTCGAACACCTCAAGTAAGCGCTTCGCCGGGAATGGGACAAAATACCGCAGAGCAACATTCGGGCAGCGTGTGACGGTTTCATTGGGCGTTTGAAGGCGATAATTCGTGCCAAAGGTGACCAATTCGAACAAATCTAAACGTACTGTAATACTATTTTTGAATTTTTTTGCTTTCATTCAATAAAATTTAAAAAAAAATGTAAAAATTATGGCGTTTGACTTTGTTGCAGTTTTTTTATTATCTCACCCTATATGATACGAGGTCTCCGGTCCAACCCTGGTGCATGTTTGTTTGTCAAACTTTGGCAAGGTACTTGAATTTTTAGAAACATTGTTTCGCGAACTTATGCATTTTTAAAGGACGTTTTTTTGATATTAATTACAAGAACCTTTGTATAGTCACTCAGAAATATTTTTGGAGGACAGGACACATCATTGTGGATTTTTTAAGAATATACACCGAGGATTTGACAAATATACATTTGAACTTTAAAAAATATTTTCTGTAAAGTCATGAAAGAAACGTTGTATTTTTAGAAATTCCTAAGGACATCTTTTAAGGAAATTGACAAAAAATCAGTTTTATTAATATTCTTGTAAGGACCTTTGTGGATTTTTAGAAATATTTTTATACTCTCAGCCAAATGGCTACAGACAGTATAAATCATTTAATCCGGCTAAATTTCGGTACTTTTTTCTCTCACTGTTTTTTTTTTTTTTTTTTTTTTTTACCAATTCCGAAAAAAGTGATTATCATGCAAAATAACACTAAACTAAAACGATCTAATGAATGGACAGCAATCAGAGCCATAAAATCTCAGTTTGTGAAACGAATTCTGTTAACTTAAGAGAAAATGCCGAACTGTAAAACGACGATTGCCAACACATAAAAAATGCCATAAAACTGGCAGCAACAGCAAAAAAAACTCTCTCCTTACGAAAGGTAGGCTAATATTAAATGAAAATATTCACAGACAGTTTTTGTGTTCGCCTGAGGTGGGTATCCTTTTTTTTCTCTTACTTTTGAATGAATGAAATTAAGTTTTTTTGTTTTTTGTTGTGGAGATGAAATATATCAGAGTGGAGACCAAAACCACCGACTGACCGACATCATCATTTCATATGAGATTTTGTCGAATACCAAAAAGAAAAAATGTTTGACCATGACTTTGAATAATCATTGTCGGATCTGAAATCTGGTTTGGTTTGATTTGATTTTTTGGTGAACATGGCAGACATTAACTCAAGAATTTAATGAGAATTTATGCTCTGAGGGAGACAGGAGATTGAGCTTCCATCGCCTTGCGATCAATAACCCTCCGACAGTGATTACCTTGACCATATTTTATTTGCGGTGACAAAGGTAAAGTGGCCTACTTAAATAAAATTATTTTGCCCTGGATATCCGAAATCACACTACAATGTTGCCAAGTCAATCTGAGGCAAAGAATTTGCTTATCTTTTCTCGAAATATTTTGCAAACATTTTTGGCATTGCATGTTACACTTTTTTCTGTTGTCAATTTTATTTATTTATTTTTTTTTTTTTTCAACAACAGAGACCGAGAATGCCGACCTTAACTTATTTTTTTTTTTGCTCAATGAATGACATATTCTTCAGGGTTTTCTTTTTGTCGTTGCCTTTTTTTGAAATGTTAATATAAACGCCATGTAAATTAGATTTTAATGGTCGCACAACTTTGTTGTATGTTAACGAATTGTAAGCGGTTCTTTCTTGGTGATGATGTCCATCATTTGGTTTGGGGTTCAAAACCACAAAACCCGACCGCAAGAGATTTACAATATTTGCCAGGTGTCAACTTGGTTTATGGTGACGTTTAACACCATACAAGATAATTTTGGGCGACATTCTATAAATTCTATATTCAATAAATAAAACAAGTAAACAAACATTAAGTTCGGCCGGGCCTAATTTTTAAAACCCTCCACCTTAGGGTAATGGAAACACTAGAACCAATTACAGCCCACAAATACCAATTTTTAGACATATTCGTGGGAAAATGTGGCAAAAATCATCAAAACACCGAATATCGGAAGATACCGTTATATGGAGGCTATAACAAAGCGTGAACCTATACATACAATGTTTCGGCGCATGAATGAGGACCTATTATGACCTACAAATACCAATTTTCAGACAAATCCGTGAAAAAAATGTGGCAAAAATCATCAAAATACCGAATATCGGGAGGTACCGCTATATAGGGCTTTACAAAAGCGTGGACTTATACATACAAAGTTTCGCCACCGGAGCTGGAACCCATTATGACCAACAAATACCAATTTTTAGAAAAATCCATGAAAAAATGTGGTAAAAATCATCAACATACCGAATAATGGGAGGTAACCTTATATGGGGCTATACCAAAGCGTGGACCGACCTATACAAATACGAATTTTCAGACAAATCCGTGAAAAAAATGTGGCAAAACTCATCAAAATGCCGAATATCGGAAGATACCGTTACATGGGGACTGTACCAAAACGTTGACTGATATATCTCATTTTCAATACCAACAATGCTAGACATAATGCAAATTATTCTGCACTCTTCGTCAAATAATGTGGCCTGTATCGTGATTTCAACAGACAGACAGACAGACGGACATCGTTAAATCGTCTTAGAATTTTATTCTGATTATAAATATATATATATATACATTATGGGATCTACGACGAATATTTAGGGATGTTACAAACGGAATGACAAAGATAATATGCCCTCCTTTCCAAGGTGGAGGTTATACAAATTAAATTAGTTCAGTTAAGAAAAATATTTCAAACTGTAAATCAGTAAGAAGTGAGCAGACAGTACAGAATTATTATGAGAACAAAAAATCACTCAATCAATTAATGACAAATTGAATATAACTCTGATGTAAAACTTTTTCGAGTAAATATTATATACACAAGTACCAAATAATCCATTAAAAACGGAAGAAAACCCAATCCTATGCTCCAGTACATGAAAAGGTCTACTAGATTTGAAAATTTTTTTAGATATCATGAAGAGAAAACCCGGTTATCGTAGTTCACCAAATTTGACATACTTGTTTCTAGGCTCAATTTGGTCGCAATTGCTAAATTCCATCCTATTTGGGCCAATATTGCACGTTTGGTGCACCGAATTCGAAAAACTTTGGCGAAGGTTTTTCTGAGCTGTATTTGACATATTTCCCCAAATTTAGGTGTTACAGAGTGCATGATCGGATGAACAATATACATGGGAGCTATAGCTATATCTGAACAGGTTTCGATCAAATTTGGCATACTTATTTCCATGCTTAATTTAGTCGTATATGCAAAACTCGATACTATGATGTGGACTGATATTACACGTTTGATGCACAATAAAAGACAAATAGCTTTGTTTTTCAAAATCTTGAACACTATGTGGGGAAGGTACCAGAAGAAATGCTCTGATCTCCACCATCTTTACAGCAGAACTTGTGTTGATGGAAATATTGAGATGTGCCAAGTCTGAATGGAATCGGATGTTAATTGCACCTCTTATGAGCTTCACGGATTTTCAAAATGTTGACCATATATTAACAGCAGATCTTGTGTTAGTAGAAATAATGGGATTTGTGAAATATGAAAAGAGTCGGATGCTTATTTCGGATTTTATGATTGTTTTTTTTTATTCTAAACTTTGGGGGAGGTACCCGAAGAAATGGTTCGATCCCTACCATATTTTTAACAGATCTTGTGTTGGTAGCAGTATTGAGATGTACCAAGTCTGAATGGAGTCGGATGTTAATTTCATGTTTTATGAGCTTCTTGGATATTGAAAATTTTGACCCTTTTGTGGGGGAGGTACCAGTTCCTACTGGAGTGGACCGATATATCCCATCTTCACAGCTGATCTTGTGTTAGTAGAAATAATGGAATTTGTGAAATATGACGAGAACCGGATGCTTATTTCCCATTTTATAATCGATTTGGTTATTCAAAATTTTGGCCATTTGTGGGGGAGGTACCGCTTTGAATATATGTACCTTCCCCTTTGTTGATCTCTTACTGTCGATCTTATAAAAGAGTAGATCTTTGCTATTTGAAGATGTCACAAATTTCACATTTAAAACTCTTATAATTGTGGCCGAAAGAAACGTTCATCATCAAAAATATTCGCGATTTAATGGAAATGTTGGTATTTTCTACACAAAAGTTGTGGATCCGCTAAATATTATTCAATGACCATCCAAAATTATGTTTTAAACGCTAAAACCATGTGTATTTATCATTAATTTTGACCTGTTTAAGAACTACAAAGTCAGGAAACCTTTCTGTTTTTAGTCCATTTCATCTCCTAAGTATTTTGCAAAAAATTTCAAAAACAATAGTCATATATTCTGACTTTTACCCCAACACCATGCTTATTTTCTTGGTGGTCGACCAAAATTGCGACTTGTGGGCGGACGGACGCACGTTATATGGGGACTGTACCAGTTATTGGAACTAAATCCAACATTTTTTGGAAGGAAATCAGAGACCTACCGAGAACCCCAATTGTCAAGTTTCTTCTAAATCAATTGGAAATTGTGGCAGAAACCTTCAAAATGCCGAAAATCAGGAGGTACCGTTTTATGATCGCTATAACAATTAGTTAATCTATAGGGGTCATTTTAAATATCATTCACCCTATAAAAAAGTGCTTCAAAAGCAAAGTAATTGACTCTTCTATAGAAAAAAATTAGTCCATTGGTCTATCAGAACTAAATGACAAAAAAATTGTGAAAATTAACCATGAAAAAAGGCAAGATTAAATTCCAGTTGGGATCTATTCTCTGCTTTATTTTTTTTTGAAAATCCTCTGATAAAACTCTGAAGATGCTTCAAACAATGTTACTAAAAAATTACGTTTAAAGGTCTGCTTGTGCTTTGTTCAAACAACATTCTTCAAAAATCCACATTCTAAGCTCTGCTGATACCTAAAATAATATAGTTTGAAGATCCATAATTAAAGCTCTGGTGGTGCTTCGAAAATATATATAGAAAAAAAAATACCGTAAAATACCGTCTCCAAAAAAATGTATAAATAATATTTTAGAAAAGAAATCGGCTAGTACTTCACACAATATTTATAAAAAATCCATAGTTAAAGCACTGCTGGTGCCTTTAAAAAAATATTCTATAAAAATCCAAGAATATAGCTCAGATTAAAGAGCTTAAAATCAGCAATGAAAACTCTGAAAATTAAACGAATAAAGTTCTGTTAAAAATTATAGCTCAACTGAATCTCGTGTGCTCCAGTTTCAAATAATACATTAAAAATTCACTTTTATAACTCAACTGGGGATTAAATAATGAGGACTCTTATCGTGATTTCAACAGAGAGACATCGAATTTTAGGCTGATCAAGAATATGTATCTACTTTTTGGGGTCTCCGACGAATATTTCGTGGTGTTGTAAACGGAATGACTAATTTAATATACCCTCGACTGTATGCTGGAGGTTTCACCAAATTTTAACTAAATTTAAAGTGTCTCCCATTCGACCAAACCCCAACCTCAAACCTTTTACAACTCTCACGTAATAACTTAGTTTTAGGTTCAGTTTTACAAGACATTAACCTAAAAGATCATCGGCAGTAAAAAAATTAAAATAAATTCCTTAACGTTGGCTCAAAACAACGAAGAGAGGGGGAAGCATCCAAAATTTTTTGCCGACAAACAAATTGACAAAGAGGAGAGGAGGAGTGTGTGATTGGGGCGTCGTCTCGCAATGGCCCGACTGCGACATTATCTCACATTAACACAATTAACGACGAGTTGGAGTTGTTGTCGTTCTCTGTTGGCCTAATCCTTGCTCTGCTCGATTAAATGCATTTAATGCAGTCAACAGAATAAATGAATGTCTGCGAGTTTTTGCTTTCAAAGTTGCCGGCAAATAACCAGAATGAGATTGTAACCTATTTTGTTTTTTGTTTTTTTTTTAAGGAAAATTAAAACCAGAGCAAATCAATATTGGCTATATTTCATTTGAAAGTGATTTTTATCACAACAAAAATGATGGTATCCTAGGCTTGTCCTATACAACAACAGGTTAGTTCTAAATGTGATCGCTCAGACACTTGTTGCCCTCGTCCCCCCACCACCACCACTTTTGCCATGAAAACACACTTTGAACAACGTGCCGCAAATTGTTTTTATGTCTAGGACCAAAACAAGTGTTTGTCCGTCCTTTGAGAACTCTGCCTGGATATCTTTCGAGCCCGACTAGATTTGGCGTTTTTCCATTTTTTTTTTTTGTTTTGGAAAAGTGAAAATTGTCCGAAACTAACAGCCATTAGACGTTTATTGTTGTTTATGTCTGGATATCTTGCCTATTCTCGGCTTGTGTTTACCTCCACCCTCCACATGGATTTTTTTGGATATTTGGTTAAAAATATTTCAAAGTCAGTCAGAAGACAAGTGTACATGTATTGGTGTGTGTTCAACTTCTTATCCCGTCTACCCAAAACCCAAAAAGAAAAATTAAACACAACCCAAAAAATGCCGGCAAACTTCACTTGTTACAGTGATTCCCTCATCCATCCACTCATTTGGCCGTCTTTCCCCTAACTCCAGGCTATGGATGGCATTCTTGTCTGATCTGGACGGACTTATTTTGTTTGGCCCAGAGATTTTTGTGTTCTTTGGCTAATGGATTTCCAGGAATTTCTTCATGATTTTTATGTGCTGCGATATTTCTCTTCTCATGGGCTCAAGAGTGACTGCTCGCTCGCTCTGGCCAAGTACCAAAACTTGGCCAAATACATTTTGGCCCAACACACCAATGCTGCCGCCACAAGTGAGGACTCGAAAAAAAGTATCCTCTCTCCCAAAAAAAAACCTAAAATTTTGTTGCTGCAACAACAGTTCAATTCAATGTTATTTTTGGAAATTGTTGTTTCTTTTTCGTCTTCGACGACGACGACGACGTCTTGACAGTCGTGTGAATTGTTGAATTTTTCGTTTTATTTTCCTTTTGTTGTTTTCCTTCGCCGTTTCATAAATCTCAGTCTTCTGGCAGGGTAAATATTTGTCCTGTGTTTAACACAAATAAATACTTGTTGTATGCCCAAATAATTAATTTTATATTGACTCCTTTTCGCAGGCCATTCTTTTGCTTCTTTTGGGTAGAGAAAGAAAAACAGAGAGAAAATTCTGGCGTTTTGAAAAAAAAATAACAAAAAATTGTTCCCACCCATAACACCAATGCAAGGATAAGAATGACCAGACACTGGTATCTCTTGATGAATTTATTATATCATAAAGACCTCTTTGTTCGAGTTTTATAGAAAATACATTCTCGAGGAGAGATCATTTTATGGTTTAACTAATTGCATTTCTTTTGGCTTTTGTTAGGTTTCTGAGGAAAATTTCAAAGAAAAAAATGAGACAAGTTATCATGAGTTTAGGGAAATTGTAAGTATTTATTTTTGGGTTTTATAAAAAAAATCATTTTTAAAACCGTAATTTTTTATTAGAATCCAATATTTTGAGGGTACAAAAAACGACAAAAAGTCTGTCAGGGAATAATCAACCTCGACAGATTGCATCAAATATAATACCTATCAGGGACAAAAATGTTGAGGTTGAAATGAAGGATTTTGAAATCCTGAACTACATGAAGCAGGTTAAAAGTTAACTCAAAGTGCATACCTGCAGAGAGCGGTATACTAATTACACAGTGCAACACAAAAAATAATTACGAGAAATATCCAAAAGATTAAGAAAGTAGAGTTAACAAGTAAAAGTAGAAAGTTCGGCCGGACCGAATTTTAAATAATTCTCCACAATTTTAAATAAATTTGGGAATTTTCAAAAAAAAAAAAAACATCCGCTAAAAATTCTGAACTCAAATTGCATACCTGCGGGGAGCGGTATACTAATTACCCAGTGCAAAACAAAAAATAATTACGGGGGAAAATGGCAGTAAGTTCGGCCGGGCCGAAATTTGTATACCCTTCACCATTTGTAATAAATTTGGGAATTTTCAAAAAAAAAAAAAAAACATATCCGCTAAAAATTCTGTTAAAATCTTAAAAATACCTAATATAGCCGTTATATAAGAGTCTATACGAAGACGTGGACCTGCATAGGCCACTTTGTCATAAGCCAGTAAAAAAAAAAATCCACTAAAAATTCTGAACTCAAAGTGCATGACTGCAGAGTGCGGTCTACCAACTACACAGTGCAACATAAAAAATAATTACGGGGAAAATTCAAAAGATTATGGAAGTAAAATTATCAAGTAAAAGTACTAAGTGCAGCCGGGCCGAAATTTGTATACCCTTTACCATTTGAAATAAATCTGTATAAATCTGTTAAAATCTTAAAATAAATCTATTGGAGTCTATACGACAACGTGGACCAGCGTAGGCAACGTTTGTCATAAGCCATTACAATGTAAAAATACGAAACTTCAAAAAAAATCCGATGAATAATGTAGCTAAAATCATCAAAATACAAAATTTAGGTAGGTTTTAATATATGGGGCCAATACGAAGACCTGGACCTGGATTGACAATTTTCTGTCATAGGTTGTAGTATCCATTACAAACTTCAAATACCAAATTTGAAAAAACTCCTTTGAATAATGTCCCTAAAGTTGCCAAAATAGCGAATATCGGGAGGTACCGTTGTATGGGTGCAATGCCATATCGTAGACCGATATTTCTGTTCCAGGGAGACATTTCTCTTCCAGGGAGTAAAGTGCTTGAAAAGAACTTCTAGTGTGGGCTTTTAGACAATTTCATTGAAAAATTTAGCGAAAATCATCAAAATACCTTATACGGTGATGTACCGTTATATGGGAGGATATACGATATCGTGACATATATAGCCAATAATCCTTCAGGGGGTAAAGTAGTTACGAATAACTCCTTTTGTAGAATTTTATTGAAAATTTTGGCTACAATCATCAAAATGCCGAATATCGGCATTTTTCTGGGGGCTATACGAAGACGTGGACCTGCATACGAAATTTTCTGTCATAGATTGATTGACGAGCTTTAATTACAAAAGTGTAAACAATTCCGGTGAACAATGTTCTTAAAATCATAAAAATATCGAATATTAGGTGATATAGTTATATGGGAGCTACACGAAGATGTGGACCTGTATTCAATTGCAATTTTTTAACAAGAGCTGTAGTACCCATTACGAACTTTAAATATGAAATTTGAAACAATTCCGGTAAACAATGTCGCTAAAATCATCAAAATACCGAATATAGGTGGGTACATATAACAGGGGCATATCGCATAGCCCCGTGCTCCTATATAAACAATTCTCTTCCAGGAGGTAAAGTACCCACAAAGAACTCATTTCGTGGATTTTCAGACAATTCCATTGAAAAAATTAGCTAAAATCGTCAAAATACCGAGTATTGGAGGGTACCGTTGTTTGGCGGCTATACGATATCGTGGACCGATATAACCCATCTTCGAACATGGCCTGCCTGCAGATAAAAGACTGATATGTGCAAAATTTTAGAATCCTATCTTTATTTGTTTTGACTCTAGCGTGATTATAACAGACGGACGGACAAGACTAAATGGCCTTATGCAGCGTGAGAAGAAAAAACTGAAACCAACTTCAGACTGCTGTCATTTATTTGCTACTCGTCCGACAGCTGTTCAAATTATTCCAGTGACAACTCATAATATTTTTAAAAGCGTACAAAAGCCTTTTTTTGAGAATTTTCCAGAAAAAAAGTTATTCGTGATGGCATTCAAGCGTTATACTATGATTTCTTTATATTTGGCTGGAAACCCGCAAGTGGCTATCGTTAGAGCACTCCAGCATTTAAATGTGAATAAATCATTTTTGTCTCGTACCATCGCTCGTTACCGCGATACTGGTAGCGTAGCCCAATGTCAAGGAAGTGGACGGAAGGAAACAGCAACATCAGCAGAAATGGTTTGGAAAGTAAAGAAGCGACTTGATCGAAAAATGACTCGTGAGCTGAACATATCGCAATGTTCCATTTGGCATATATTGAAAAATGAGCTCGACCTAAAGCCATTGAAATTCCAAAAAAGTGCAAGAACTTAAACCGCTACAAAAAGAAAATAGACTCAAAAGAGCTAAAGAGTTGCTTCGCTTGGCTACAAGTGATGAACTGTCGAATTTAGTTTTCTCCGACGAGAAAACATTCGTTGTTGTTGCTTGCCAAAGAGATCAGCTATACTGTTCCACATGTGCACCTCCGGTTGGCCAACAGAACTCAAGCGCCGGCCAGGGTGATGGTGTGGGCCGCCACAACAGCCGATGGTCGCCCTCTGCTCGTATTAATCGACCGTGGCATTAGAATAGATGCAGCAGAATCGCACTCAGCACGCGCCACCCAAGAATGGTTAGAAAATGAGGTTCCTCGCTTAATTTCCAGCGCACAATGGCCACCAACATTTCCGGTTACCAGTCCGTTGGACTATGGTGTCTGGAATACACTGGAAAACAAGGTTGGCACTAAAAAATACCAAAGTGTCGATCACCTCAAGCAAGCGCTTCGCTGGGAATGGGCCAAACTACCCCAGAGCAACATTCGGGCAGCGTGTGACGTGTTGTTTTATTGGCCGTTTGAAGGCCATAATTCGTGCCAAAGGTGACCAATTCGAACAAATCTAATCTTATTCTAAAATTTGATGCTATTTCCGGTATTTTATGCTTTCGAGTTGTTAGAATGCAGACACTTTGTTCCCAAGTCGTGAAAATGTAATAGTGTCGAAATATGAAACCCTTACTGTGGCCCCAATAACCTACGTTGTCATAGGATAATATTGAGCGGGTCAGAGATCATACAAAAAATGTGGTCCGTATTTTTGTGTGATCTCTGATTGGTATTGGAAATTGACTATACTGTTCCACGTTTAGGTAAACCTCCTATATAACGTTACTTTTCAAGTTACAATATTTTAAAGATTTCTGGCACCATTTTCAACCAAATCTGCTGAACCTGCTGACAATTCGAGTTCTCGGGTAGGTCTGTTATCTCCTTGAAAGCAATGCTCTTTTCGGGTTCACTTATTGGTATAGCCTGCATATAACGTTATTTTCTAATTTTAAGTATTTTTAAGGGTTTTCCCACCATTCTTAACCAAATTAGCTGAATCTTGACATTTGGGTTTCTTAAAAGGGTCTCCTTGTGAAAGATGTTCGATTCCAGTCCAGTATAGGTATAGACTTTACCTTTTTACCAAAAATCGTCCAAAAATCTTTTATTTTGCAGTTTACTGAGGAGGATATTAGTAGAATCATTGCACCTTGGACCCACATCCAATTTTTATTTCCAAAACTACTTTAACGTCTACATATGTAAAACCTAGAGACCAACAGTGACCTTAACATCAAACTTCAGAATTTCAGCTCTATTCATTCACTAAATACCAAATTTGGTAGCATTTAAGTCTTTTCGTACAAATATAGTACACATTTCCAAACCAACCTCCATATTCCAATTTCAGATAGCAACTGAGGCCCTAATATCAAGTTTTTTCATTTGGAATTTTTGAACAATTATAGCACACATTTCCCCCTCCATATCTTAACCATATGCACCAAGAGTGACACCTCCCCCCAGATCACAACACCAGATGCCAATATAGACCTTAATTTCAAATTTCGAGATCCCACTTCTATACATTCAATCAATACCAAAGATAGTAATATTCAGTACTTTTCGTACAAATATAGTATACAACCACAGACACCAACTGTGACATCTTATCAAATTTTGGGACTCCACCTTCACCTCCATCCAATACCGCATGTAGTTTTCTATTTAGTAGATTTCATACAACAGTAGATCGCATTTCCAAAACCACCTACATATCTCAATACAAGATGGCAACAGATACCTTTATGTCATTTTTGAAGATTCCTCCCCTTTACCTTCACCCAATACCAAACTTAGTACCATCTAGTATTCTCGTACAAACAAAGGACACAATTCCAAACCACAGCCAAATCTCAATCACAGATGCCATTAGTAATCTAAATATCAAATTTCAGAATTTTATCTCTATCACTTCACTCAATACCAAATATTGTACTATTCAGTACTTTTCGTACAATTATAGTACACATTTCCGAAACCACACATGAACACATGAACAACGACCCTAATATCAAATTTCAAGTACTATCGGTTCACCCAATGCCAAATTGTACAAAATATGGCACTCTTTGGTACTTTTCGTGTTTCTTTTATAGTACACATATCCAAAACAACCTCTTTATCACAAACCAACCACCAATATGGAACGGTTCACCATATCGTTCACCATAAACCAAAGTCTTCCAAACTTAGTACCATTTATTACAGTTCGTACACTTAGTACACATTTGAAAAACCACCTTCATATATCAAAACTTAACTTTCCTTGACCTCAATTCTAATACCAAATTTGAAGTTTTCATCTCCATCAATTCACATAATACCAGGTGGTACAATTTTAGAAGTTTGGTGCAATTTTGAAACTTTTCGTAACCTTAAAATTCAAATTTCCAAAAAAATCAAATTTCAGAATTCTAGGTCATTCTTTTGATCCAATATGAATTATTCAATAGTTAGTACATTATGGTACTTTTCGTACCATAAATAATGAGCACAAATAATGAGCCTCGTCCAAATTTCATAATTTTAGCTTCATCAGTAACATCTGGGCGTTGATTCTCAGTCAGTCAATTTTTTTACTACTCTTTTATTTATATAAATTGTTTTAATGAGTTCCTGAAAAAAAATATTTTTCCAAAATTTTTAGGACTTTATGCCACGAAATTGTGAATTTCTATGATAATTTTAAATAACTTCCTGACCAACATTTTCTTAGCGAAAGATCGATCATTCGATCATCATTCAATCGATCACACGCTAACTTGCCAAGACTGAGCATGGTCCAACATTTCATTATTTTAGCT
Source organism: Musca domestica (assembly GCF_030504385.1). NCBI lineage: Eukaryota > Metazoa > Arthropoda > Insecta > Diptera > Muscidae > Musca > Musca domestica. The sequence goes on from NW_026712211.1 coordinate 1,215,373, forward strand.
TCAGCCGTTACGCCTGGGTGTTGATTTTCAATCAGTCAGTTATTTCACTTTTCTTTTATTTATAAAAAAATGTTTTAATTCGATCCTGGAAAAAAATTTCGGAATTTATTTTACGGACTTTATGCCACGAAATTGTGGATTTCTATGAGAATTATAAATAACTTCCTGGCCAACATTTTCTTGGCTAAAGATCGATCATTTTATTCAGCTTTATTAGGAAAACCCTGACTGAAAATTGTAGATATTTTTTAAAAAACATTCCTTTTGATTTTTTTAAACAATAAAACTCATACCTGTTCCTAATCTCATCTTCAAGCACCATAATTTTGCGAAATTATTGTGCTCTGCCATACCTGTAACTCCAGAAAGATAGGAATTCCTATTTCTTATCAACATGCTATTTTAAGGCCAGACGTAAATATCCTTTAATGCTTAGATTCTCACCGAGAATTGCGAGGTGAAAGTAAAATCGAGAAATACACAGATAACTTTGCTGGGAAATTGAATTTCGCATCCCAACCATAGAGAATATGGGCCACCATATGGTTGTTATCATTGCCCGAGCAGAGGGATACTCTCATCATATCCCATCGTGGAGAGATAACATTTGGGAAATAGTTCGCACGGTCAGCCGGTGGTCTTTGCCAAAGATAACTTGTTTGCAATAATAATTTTGGACAACTCAATAAACTCAAATGGACATGGGAATGATAGCGACCCATCACTACCACCGGCATCATCTTCATCATCATCACCGTATCATCATATTTGTCGTCGGAGACAAAGACATGGAGTTGATGAAAGAATAACAAGGATTTATGCTTTTCAACAAATGCGATTTTCCTTTTAGTGTCTGTCTGGTTGCCAAGATTTGTGTTATCCTTACGAAATGTTGATAGGACGAGGTTAGGTGTCCATAAAAAACAACAATTGCACAAATTACACCAACAATGCAAAATTTCTTGAGGAAGACAGACGCATAGCCAAGTGGGTTTTTTTCGCACACAGGAAGTTACCTGTAATTTTACGGATATGATTTCGTTTTTGTTGGGCAAACGGAGGAACGAACCTACAACGACGACAATCATTCATTCATTTCTTGGGTCATTCATTCATTGATGGTTACATTTTTTTTGTCGAACAAGTGCAGATTACACTTGTGTGGCCCAGATTTTTCTTTTTCATTTTGAGCAGCCTGCTTTGATGTGTTATTTTTCAATCAAATTTCCAAAAGGAGGTGGTAACGAGGCTTGTTTTGCACTAACAATGGCAAATTTATTGAGTTGTTGTTTTAGGCATGCCAGTTGGTTGGTTGGTTCGTCCATCCATTCCCTTACTAATTTATCCAGCTACATATCTCAATTATGAAGAGATTTTCTGCGGTTCATTTTGTGGGGATTAGCGTTGTTTTATTGCCAAAAAAGAGGGATGGACCTGTCAGCGTAAATATCTCTATGAAAATAATTAAACAATTAGTGGCTAATGAAAGAGGGGGGCAATTGTTTCCTGCCGGCTTCCGTTTTTTTAGATCCTGGCAAAACAAAAGGAAACATCAATTTTTTTTCGTGTTTTCCCATAACCTTTAAAAAATTTAACACAAAAATATAGTGGACCACACCCGAACATTTTCTCCACAAAACTTGGCCACCTCTTCAACTACACATACTTACAAACATATATTATGTCTTCTTGCTCTGGCTCCATTTCTTTTGCGTGGGATACCCAAAAAAGCCGGCTATCTTGTTATTCTTGCCTCCTTAAAAAAATGATGTGAATTTTTGGCGGTATTTTTGGACCAGTTTCAGTTTATGTGTACCCAAGTGTGTCTCTTTGTGTGTGTGTGGATCCTCCATACCTAAACTCCAAAACCGTTGTTCCTTTCTCTCTCTCCCGTATCTACCCACTTGTTTTCTTTTGGCTGTTATTCCACCTCTTATCTTGGGCTTGTCATCGCCACAACTTGAAAGGAATCCTGATTTAGTGGGGGGTTTATCTCTTACCTTGGTTGTTGGCGAAGGGTGGAGGGGAAAATACGTTTGAGTTGGAATTGGTGGTGTTAACCTGCAGAAATTTTGGCGCCAAAATTTTTATTTTCTCTCTGTTTTCTTTTGCTTTTCTGTTTTGCCATGAAACCTGTTCTTGCGTTTTGGTGCTTATGTAACTCTTAATAAATCTCAACATATCACAACGAGGTGCGAGTGGGAAATATTGACAAAAGTTCAGAATATTTATTGTCAAAGAGCCTCTGGTAAAAATTCGAACCTTAAATACATTAAAAACAAAAACCTATTAAAAACTCATTAAGTTCAGCCGGGCTGAACATTTAATACCCTCCACCATGAAGTAAAGAAAGCCTTTAAAATGAAAAAATTGGATCCACTTCCTATTGGGTCCACTTCTATTTTTATACCATACACCACGCTCTGGTCAGTTTATTATAGGCCCATAGTTCCTTTCGATGATCTGCATAGAATCACATTCTAAGTCGATTTATGCATGTCCGCCCGTCTGTATTTTTGTAAAACAAGTACAGGTCTCATTTATTGTCCGATCCAGATGAAATTTTGCACAAGTCATTTGATTGACCCAAGGACGAACCTTATTTAATTTGGAAATAATTGGTCAAAATTCAGATATAGCTTCCATACATATCTTCGTCCGATTTGCCTTTTATTGTGCACCAAACGTGTACTATTAGCCCAAATGGGATGGAATTATACGACCAAATTAAGCCTGGAAATATGTATGCCAAAATTGATCGAAATCGGTTCAGATATAGCTATATCTCCCATAAATATTGTTCATCCGAATTGATATTTTTGTCCTCCGCAGCCGTAATATGCACTTTTAACAGCAATATTTGGAGAAATATATTAAATACAGCTCAGAAATACTTTTCCCAAATTTTATCGAAATCGGTTCGGATTTGGATACAGCTCCCAAATATATCTTCATCCGATTTGCCTTTTATTGTGCACCAAACGTGTAATATTAGCCCAAATGGAATTGAATTTGGCACTTACGACCAAATTTAGCATAGAAACAAGCACGCCAAATTTGGTGAAAATCGATTCAGATATAGCTTATTAATTATTTTTATTGTTATATGAAGCTCTACTAAATATGCAAAGAGCTGTAGGGTATAATAAATTCGGCCACGTCCGAATTTTAGACTTTCTTTATTGGTTGTCTTTAAAGAACTCCATTAGAAAATGAGTCCTAAATCATCAGAATATCAAAAATCAGGAGGTACCTTTTAATGGGGTCAAAGAAAAACGTGGACCTATAGAGACAATGTTCTACACACGGGGTAGAACCCGTTCAAACTAAATGTACCGGCTTTTGAACAATTTAATTTGAAAACGTGGCTCAAATCTTCCAAAGTACCGAATACCAGGAGGTTCAGTTGGAGGCTACGCAACGTGGACCGACATGGCGCATTTACTCCCACTGACAAAATACATATGTGTACAAAATTTCAATCATCTCTCTCAAAAAAAAAAAAATAACTGCAACAAAGTCAAAACCATATTTTTTAAGTTTTTTTTTTTTTTTTAATTTTATTGAAATAGCATCAAATTTTAGAATAAGTTTAGATTTGTTCGAATTGGTCCCCTTTGGCACGAATTATGGCCTTCAAACGGCCACTGAAACCGTCACACGCAGCCCGAATGTTACTCTGCGGCATTTTGGCCCATTCCCGGCGAAGCGCTTGCTTGAGGTGATCGACACTTTGGTATTTTTTAGTGCCAACCTTGCTTTCCAAAATACTCCAGACACAATAGTCCAACGGATTGGTATCAGGAGATTTTGGTGGCCATTGTGCTCTGGAAATGAACCGATGATTTTTTAACCATTCTGAGTGCTGAGTCCTGTTGGAATGCTCAAGGTCTGCGGCCAAAATGTTTGCGTGCCCTTCATTCACTCATTTGTGTACCTACCCTACAAAAGGTAGAGTTTTTAGAAGTAAAAACATATTCCAAATAAAGGATAATCAATATTCAATTTAAAAAAAAATAATTGTACACCTTAATATTGTTGTCTATGTGGGGTTTACTTCTCTTGCATCTCCCCCACAAAACTTAAGATTTTCGAAAAATCATGCATATATTTCATATAAAACGAATCGAATATCTGATACACAGTCCATTCTTGCTCCGTTGCATTCTCACTGCCCTCAATTTCAACTCTGACCTCGTATAATTGGTTTATTGAGCATTATAACTTTTAACATTGATATTAAAAATGCCTTAGCAACACTGATTATACTAAAAAATTTCCCTATCCTATAGTATATAATTTTTCAATTTTGTAAAAAATCTAATAATTTGGGTGAATTAATTTGCGCCAATTTCGAATACATTTAACACAAATGCCTTGTTTTGGCGCCAAAATCAAGTCTTGGAAGAAATTACTTGTTTTTGCTAGTTTTTTTTTTTTTTTTGTCTTTTCGTTGGGAACTTGTCCCGAAGAAGTCGAATTGAAACCAAACAACAAAATATTTGTTATCTTGCAGTGCACAGTGAACGACAATACACACATTGATCGTGCTTTATCAAGGAATGTCATATCTCGACAAAAATCGATGTTGCAGAATCAGATTTTAAAGTTTTATTTGAAAACGACACCTTTGGCACTTTTCGAGCGCTCGAAGTATACATTAGCAAAACCACCACCAGATCTCAACACCGAATATCAAGAGAGACCTCAATATAAAATTAACGAATTCCAGCTGTATACATCATTCACTCAATACCAAATTTAGTACCAATTTGTACATTTCGTATAATTTTAATACTCATTTGCAAAATCGTTCCATATCTCATTCCTCCCCAAATTTCACGAACAATTATAGTACTCATTTTTAAAACCGCAGATACCAACAGTGAAATTTCAGGATTTCAGCTCTTTGATTTATCCCAGTACCAATATTAGTATCATATAGTACAATTATAGTACGTATATCCTAAACCAGCTTCTTTTTCTCAACAACAAACAGCAACATTGGCAATCATATCAAATTTCTGGATTCCAGCTCTATTCCTTCACCAATAACTAAATTTAGTACATCTCGTCTATAATTGTATAATTGTTCACATTTCCAAAACAACCTTCACATCTCAATTCCAGATACCAACAGAGGGCTCAAATTCCATGTTTCCAGCCCTATACCTATACCCAATACCAAATTTAGTACCATTTAGTACTCTTCTAACAAATATAAAACACATTTCCAAACCACCGCCAAATCTCAAACACAGATACCATCCGTAACCTAAATATGAAATTCCAAAATTTTATCTCTATTATTTTACCCAATACCAAATATAGTACTATTAAACACTTTTCGTACAATTTCCGAAACTACCCTAATGCCTCAATTCCAGATATCAACCGAGACATTAATATCAAATTTTAGAATTCCAGCTCTATTCCTTCACCCAATATACATTTTATATTTAGTACTTTTTTTTAGAAATACAGGAAGCAGTTCGGTACCACCGCCAAGAGTCAAGCACAGATACCATCAGTAATCTTAATATAAAATTGCAGAATTTTATATCCATCCCTTCACCCAATAACAAATATATTGCACTAATTTCCGAAAGGAGACTTTAATATCAAGTTTTAGGATACCAGCTCTATTCCTTCACCCAATACCAAATGTTGTACTATTTAGTACTTTTCGTACAAATACAGGACACAGTTCGAAACCAACACCTAATCTCAAGCATAAATACCATCAGCAATCTAAATATCAAATTTCAGAATTGTATCTCTATTCGTTCACTCAATACCAAATATAGTACCATTCAGTACTTTTCGTACAATTATAGTACACATTACCAAAACAACTTCTATATCTGAATTCCAGATACCAACAGAGACTTCAATAGAAAAAATTGAGAATTCCAGCCCTATTTCCTCACCCAATACCAAATTTAGTACTATTTAGTACTTTTCGTACAAATACAAGACGCATTTCCACACCACCGCCAAATCTCAAGCATAGGCACCATCAGTAATCTTAATATCAAATTGCAGAATTTTATCTCTGCCCTTTCACCTAATTTCAAATATAGTACCATTCAACACTTTTCGTACAATTATAGTACACATTTCTGAGACTAACCTCATGCCTCAATTCTAGATACTAACAGAGATTTTAATATCAAGTTTGGGGATTCCAGCCCTATCCCCTCACTTAGTACCAAATTTAGTACCACCTACTACTTTTCGTACAAATACAGAACGCATTTCCACACCACCACCAAATCCCAAACATAGATACTATCAGTGATCTTAATATCAAATTCCAGAATTTTATGTCTATCCCTTCACCCAATACCAAATATGGTACCATTCAACACTTTTCGTACAATTATAGTACACTTTTCCGAGACTATCTCCATGCGTCGAGGTTGCACATGAACAGCCACTATAATACCAAATTTCAGATATCCACCACTATCTGTTCAGCCTAATACCAAAGAGAACGAATACCCAATCCCAAGTCTTTATCTTAACCCTAACCACCAGAAGTGATCCCAATATCACCCTAAACCGAAATTGTACCAAATGTAGTACCATTTCAGACAATCGATACTCATACCAAATTTCAAGATTTTATCACTATTCGTTTAAATAATTCCAAATGGTACTACATTTTGGTGCATTACAGGGTGAGATAAAAAACCGGCAACAAAGTCAAACGCCATAATTTTACAATTTTTTTTAAATGTTATTTAATGAAAGCAACAAATTTCGGAAATAGCATCAAATTTTAGAATAAACTTTAGATTTGTTCGAATTGCTCACCTTTGGCACAAATTATGACCTTCAAACGGCCAATGAAACCGTCACACGCTGCCCGAATGTTGCTCTGCGGTATTTTGGCCCATTCCCGGCGAAGCGCTTGCTAGAGGTGATCGACACTTTGGTATTTTTTAGTCCAACCTGGCTTTCCAAAATACTCCAGACACAATAGTCCAACGGATTGGTATACGGAGATTTTGGTGGCCATTGTGCGCTGGAAATGAAGCGAGGAACCCCATTTTGTAACCTTTCTTGGGTGGCGCGTGGTGGGTGCGATGGTGCTGAGTCCTGTTGGAATATTCAAGGTCTGCGACCAAAATGTTGGCGTGCCCAGGGTTTTAATACACCCTCCATGATATTTTCGCGGTAATATTCGCATTTATTCTGATGCCACAGTCGATTAGTACGAGCGGCCCACACCATCACCATAGCCGGCGCTTGAGTTCTGGTGGCCAATCGAAGGTGTACATTTTAAGCCTTCAGTTTGTTTACAAACTGCTGAATAACGAATGTTTTCTCATCGGAGAAACCCAAATTTCGGCAGTTCACCACTTTCGGCCAAGCGAAGCAACTCTTAAGCTCTTTTGTGTTTTTTTCTTTCTGTTGCGGTGTAAGTTCTTGCACTTTTTGGAATTTCAATGGCATTACTCTGAGCTCACTTTTCAATATTTGCCGAATGGAATATTGCGATATGTTCAGCTCACGAACCATTTTTCTGCCACTGCGACGCGGATTTTGATCAAGTCGCTTCTTTACTTTTCGAACCATTTCTGCTGATGTTGGTGTGTTCTTCCGTCCACCTCCTTGACGGCGGGAGACGCTACCAGTATCACGATAACTTGTGATGGTACGAGACACAAAAGATTTATTCACATTTATATGCTGGAGTGCTCTAACGATAGCCATTTGTGGTTTTCCAGCCAAATATAAAGAAATCACACAATCACGCTTAAATTCCGAATAATTTTTTTCCTGGAAAAACTCACCAAAATGCTTTTGTACGCTTGTAAGCAATATAATGAGCTGTCACTGGAATAATTTTAACAGCTGTCGGACGAGTGGCTTAGAAATGACAGGAGTCTGAAGTTGGTTGAAGTTTTTTCATCTCACCCTGTATAGTATTCTTGGTACACGTATTGTTTAGAATTTCGTAAAACCCCTTAATTTGTCTTTCCTACACAACCTTAAAGGCTCTCAAACCACATTTCAGATTTCTTGTTTCATTCCTTCCCAAATTGTACTTTAAAGTACTTTTCGCACTTAGCCCCCGCCATGTATCAACCAATACGCACTAAAAGTGATGCTGATGCAAAATTTTAGACGTTCAGATAAATCCCTTACCCAAATGGTACCAGTTACTAAATTTCAAGGTCTTAGCTTGTATCCGTTCACAAAAACCCAAAAGGTACAGAATTTAGTACATTTAAGTAATTTTGGTACACTTATTGTTTGAATTTCCCAAAAATTTTCTTATTTTTGAGAATAACGAGATCCCAAAATGGTCCGGAATATTTTCAATTAAGTCCCAGTTTTGTATGTGGGGAGAACTTCGAATTTTACAACCATCTTCCTTTAAAACACTGTGCCACATTTCTTCTCTTGTGAATTCCGAAAATAAACAACCACTAACTAACCACTACCTTCCAGACAATTAATTCAGTGTGTAAATTATGATATCCTCCTAAAATATTTTTTTTTTTGTCGGCGGGAGGCGGCATAATTTTGTTCTGTCTACCTCTCCTTTTCTCTTTCTCTCGCTGTTGGCATCGTTAAACACTTATTGTTAAATAACCGAACCTTTGGGGGCATTCCATGTCTGGAACATAACTCTCATTATTCAAGACTTCGTCGTCCACCTCTTTTTTTTTGGTCCTCTCGATTTATGCATAAAAATGCAATCGTTCAAATCCTTCATCCTCTCTCTCTCTCTCTCTCTCTCTCTCTTGATTTTGTTTTCTTTCTTTTTCTACATCCGTTCCTAATAATCATATGTTTTTTTGGATTGCCACAAAAATCTTCAATGCCGCCTTGTCGCCTCTTCAACTCCTCTTTTTGGGGAGGGGGGTGGTTGGTTTGTGGTGTTATCTTCTTTTTCGGCTTAGTGTTGTAGTTCTTGTTCTGGTTCTCCTTTTTTTTTGTCCTCTTCCCAAATGAATTTATAATATGTTCCTGGGAATTTTCAAAAAATAAGCTCCGAACCTAATGTTGTTATGTATACGGCCTGGAGAGAAGGTAGCGTGATATAAAAAACTTGTTGGGCTGCATTCCAAGTGGGACACAGGAATAATAAAAAATTCTCAACGGGTAGGCAGCAACCGACATAAGGTAAATGAATTGCCAATTGATTGGCGGTTTTTTTTCGTTCGTTTTTTTTTTGATTTGTTGAATGTTCAAGTTCAAGATCTACATAAAAATGGGAATTTAAGGCACTTAATGTAATAAATATATATATATATTTTTTAATTTTCTCAAATAGGGGTCATCTTGAAGGACGTAAAATTTCTGCGACTTCTTTCTCCAAGAGTTATCCCCGTACCAAATAGGGGTTTGTATTTGAATGGAATCTTTGGACGTTTTTTAAAAAACCGACGTAAAAAATCCCTTTAATGACTCGACTAAGGGTTAAGTTGTTTTACAAACATATTCCACGGATTTTTGTCTGTAATATCGCCAAAGGCACTATATACCTAGACTTCGTGGATTCCAAGGAATCTTTACCTGAATATTTTCAAAAATATAGTAATGAGTGGATACTCCCCGCTCTGTTTTGGCTACTTACCGAAGTATTCCATTTTCATACTTCATCTAATACAGATAAAATATATCGGTATGTGCAAAATTTGAAGGAAATTGAACATTCGTATCCAATTTTATGCGAAATCATAAATTCCGACAATTACATATTCATATCAGAATACTGGTGAAGAGAAATATTTAGATATAGCAAGTTGTTAACTTGTTTCGCAAGTTATGACAATTATAAGTTGGCAGATCTTGTGTTGATGAAAATATTGAGAAGCTCCTAGTCTGAATAGAATCGGATGTTAATTTTGCGTTTTACGAGCTTCATGGATACTAAAAATTTTGACCCTTTGTGGGGGATGTACCAGAAGGAGTGGACCGATGTATTCCATCTTGGCACCGGAACTTGGGTTAATAAAATTAATGGGATATGTGAAATGTGAAGACAATCGGTCTCTTACATCATCCAAGTCTGAATAGAATCGGATGTTAATTTTGCGTTTTATGAGCTTCATGGATACTCAAAATTTTGACCCTTTGTGGGGGAGGTACCAGAAGGAGTGGATCGATATATCCCATCTTCACACCAGATCTTGAATTAGTAGAAATAATGGGACGTGTGTAAAATGAAGGAAGGTACCAGAAGGAGTGGACAGATATATTCCATCTTAACCCCAGACCTTGGGTTACATTAAATATTGGGATGTGTGAAATTTGAAGACAATCGGACTCTTACAACACATTTTATGAGAATTTTAATTATTTAAAATGTTGACCCTTTGTGGGGTAGGTACCAGAAGGAGTGGACCGATCTTGTCCATTTTCACACTTGACCTAGTACTAACGCAAATATTAAGATTGGAAAAGTTGGAGCAAAATCGGATTATCGTTTCTCTTTCTGTGCAAAAAAAATATTTTTTTTTTCAAATTTCGACAATTTGTGTGGGAGGTACCAGAAGGAATGGACCGATATATTCCATCTTAACATCAGACCTTGGGTTAACATAAATATTGGCATGTGTGAAATTTGAAGACAATCGGACTCTTATATCACATTTCATAAGAGTTGTAATTATTCAAAATTTTGACCATTTGTGGGGGACGTACTTGATGGCGTGGACCGATATTGTCCATATTCACACTTGACCAAGCACTGACGCAAATATTAAGATTTGCAAAGTTAGAGCAAAATCGGATTACCATTTCTCTTTCTGTGCAAAAAATTAATTTTTTGAAAATTTTGAACTTTTGTGGGGGAGGTACCAGAAGGAGTGGACCGATATTGCCCATCTCCGAACTCGATCTAAGTCTGACAAAAATATTACGATGTACCAAGTTTGGACCAAATCGGATACTCCCTTCGAGAGTTATCGTGCGCACAAGCCTGTCAGACAGACAGACAGACAGACGGACGGACATCGCTAGATCGACTCCAAATGTTCTGAAACGGATTTGGTCCAAAGAGACCTAGGGTCTAGAACCGTTATTTCGACTAGGCACGTTTTGACCGTATCAAATGATATATACCCTCTGTAGCCATATGGCTGAGGGTATAAAAAGCGCCTAATCCAAATAACGACTTTAGACCCCAGGTCTCTTCGTATCAAATCCGTTTCAGCACATTCGGAGTCTACCGGGGGTGTCTGTCTAGCTGCCTGAAGCGCACGATAACTCTCAAGGGGGTTGACTGATTTTGTCTCAACATGATACATTTTAATATTATATCAAATTCGGAGATGAGCAATATAAGTCCACTTCTTCTGGTACCTCCCCCATTAAAAGGTCAAAATTTTCACAGTAATAACTTTTCTCAGAGAACAAGGGGAAGGATCTTCCAATTTTCTTCCAACTTCGCAAACCCAAATAGTTTTATCAGGTGCGAAAACGGACAATATCGGCCCACTCCAGCAAGTACCTCCCCCACAATGGATGAATATATTGAAGAAGTATAACTCCTATAAATGTGAAAGAGTCCAATTAATCTTCAAATTTCGCAGATCCCAAAATTTGTATCTACATAACATCTGGTATGAAGATCGACTCCTCCCCCCATAACGGGTCAACATTTTCAATGGCCATGTAGCTTATAAAACATGGAATAAGCTTTCGATTACTTTAACACTCGATACCTCTCAATATTTCTATCAGCACAAAATCAGATGTGACCACTACTTCTGGTACCTCCCCCACAAAGACTTCAAAATTTTGAATAACTACAATGCTTATAAAATACGAAATTGGCATTCTAGAAAGAATCTAGACTTTAAACATTCCAATATTTCTACCAACAAAATATCTGGTGTGAGGATGGTAGATATCGCCTTCCCCGTCATCTGGTACCTCTCTCACAACAAGTCCAATTATTTAAATAATTACAACTTCTCAAATAAAAATGTAGTGAAATAACTGACTGACTGAGAATCAACTCCTTGAAATTTCTCACAACGGTCAGTCTTGTTGCGAAGGCGTGTGAAAAGGCTGGGTTTTTGGAAATTCGAACTAAAAGGGGACGGAAGGTATTAAAATATTCTAAAAAAGTAATTGAGTGCTTTGTATTGGATAAAGGGAATGGACTATAATTTGGAATGAGAGTCACTGATAGAACGCAAGATAGATGTACTAAAGCGTTTTCTGGTATTCGAACTTTAAAGTTACGAAAAGTTCTAAAATAGTACTAAATATCTAAAATGTTACCATTTGATATTATGTGATCGGATAGAGCTAAAAACTTGAAATTTTGCCGTGAGAATCAAACCAGGTTTGATATGTGGAGATGATTTTGGAAATGTGAACTAAGTGTACGAACTGTACTAAATGGTACTAAACTTGGAACAGTTCGGTTTAAGGTGAACGGATGAAGGAAGGAATTTTGAAATGTTGGTATTGGGGTCTCTGTTGGTGGTTGGTTCCTGATAAAGAGGTGGTTTTGAAAATGAGTACTACGAGTGAACGAAAAGCACAAAATAGTACTTTATTTGGTACAATTAGGTATTGGCTAGTGCTTGAAATCTGAAATTTGGTAGCCCGGACATATGGTGGTGGTTTCGAAAATGGGTACTATAATCTAAGTACCGAATGGTACCTTATTGGGTATTTGGTATTGAACGAACTACAAATACAAATTTTTAGAGAAATCAGTGAAAAAATGTGGCAAAAATCATCAAAATACCGAATATCGGGAGGTACCGTTATATTGGGGTTATACCAAAGCGTGGACATATACATACAATGTTTGCCACACGTACTAGGCCCCATTTTGACTCACAAATACCAGTTTTCAGACAAATCCGTGAAAAATGTGGCAAAAATCATCAAAATGCCGAATATTGAGAGGTCCGTTATATGGGGACTATACCAAAACGTCGACTGATATATCTCATTTTCAATACCAACCATCCTAGACGGGCTGACAGACGGACATCGACTTTATGAGGTCTACGACGAATGTTTAGGGATGTCGCAAACGGAATGACAAAGTTAATATAGCCTCCTTACCAAGGTGGAGGGTATAAATTCGATTTTATGGGAATAATTGTTAGTCAAAGCTTTTACTTTTTGTGGAGGAGTTACCAGAAGAAGTGGGCCGATCAATTCCATAATTATATCAGATCTCTGGTTGGGAGAAGTCTTTAAATATATCAGGTTTACGAGGAATCGTTGACTTCTTTCGCTAGTTATGAAAGATATAAGTATTAAAAATTGTGATCCATTGTGGGGGAGGTACCGGAGGATGGGCAGATAACTATAATCATAATATCAGGTCTATTATCAAAATTTGAAGAGAATCGGATGCCCACTTCGCATTTTATGAGCGTACCACCTTCACACCAGATTTTGTGTTAATAAAAATATTGGAATATTTGAAATTTGAAAACAGATTAAATGGATTTTCTCCATCGATTTGGAATGATAGCGTGATTACTTCAAGTTAAACTTATGAGGCTGTATTTTCTGTCAACAGGTATTTTAACCTCACCATGATGACCACACATTCTGTCAGATTTCAATCATTGAGTAAAGAAATAATGGGGTAGAATAAAGTCGGTTTTCAATCTTCGTAGGAATGAAAAAGTGTCTTTATATTTCATAGTTATCAGATATATGAACCATTCCATAATAAATGTACTTTAAAACGCTGATTAAATATATGGACGTTATTCTACAATAAAGTCTGTCAATTTTTGGTTTATAATAGAAAAATAAAATAAATAAATTGGAAAGTGACAAATATGTCACCGGACGTCTGGATACTGAATTTACTCAAAAACATCATTTATTGCGTAAATCTATTATTTAATTGACAAACAATTTTTGTCGGTATTTTCCGTAGCCCAGCATAGCAACAAAAGCATAAATTGAAATATTTTAACTATTTACTCAGTATATATTTTGACGCACACATTCCGACTTCAAAACAGACTTTGAAACCAAATCCGGTGCAAAAGAACTACCATTGGTAATCACTTTTCAAATTAGCATATAAAAGAGAATGCAATTTCAGTAGACCTCATTCGAAAACTTACCTCAAGCAACGAATACAATGTACTCACCGATTTGTTTGGCTTTGGGCCTTATGGCCGTACTCTTCACTTGTGGCAATGCCGAACTCGACAATACCCGCATTGTCGATGGCGATGTCATTCATGTGAGCCAGGCTCCCTATATTGTTCAACTGAGAATTGGCACTCAACCCTTCTGCGGTGGTACCTTGGTTCATCCTGAAATTGTGGTCACCGCCGCCCATTGTTTCGATTCCCTTACACCTGAATTGATGGCTCATTTGAAAATTGTCGGAGGTGCCAATACCAGAACCGATGAAGGTGTCCAACGCCGTGTTGTGTCCATGATCAAATCGGGTACCTACAACAAACAAACCCTGAACACCGATGTTGCCGTCCTGAAGCTGGAAAGTCCCATGGTGGGAAAATTCATCAAGACCGTACCATTGTGCTCCGCTCCACCAGAGCAAGGTGATTTGATTCAAGTTTCCGGCTGGGGTCACACCACCCACAAGGGTGTTGGTTCTCATGATTTGCTTACCATCCGTATCCCTACCGTTACCCGTCAAACGTGTCAACGCTACTATGGCATCCCCATCACCAATTACATGTTCTGTGCCAACGGTGGCAGCAAGGACTCTTGCCAAGGTGATTCTGGCGGCCCAGCTATCCTGTTTGGTGAACTTTGCGGTATTGTGTCATTTGGTGCTGGTTGTGCCTCCGGTGCTCCTGGCGTCTATGCTGATGTCTACAGTTTGCGCGGATTCATCAACGATGCCATGGATAGTTTGTTGAAGGAGTAAAGTGGAGGTTGCGAAGTGCTGAAATGCACATTTTATCTACTTACGAATAAATCAATTGAAAATCTAAATATATGAAAATTTGATTTATTAGTTTATTTTAATTAACGATAAGGATGCCAAAAATGGCAAGGAAGGATTTTACGAAAGACAATTTTGAGAAAACCCTTTAGAAATTTCCGAAAATTCAAACCTGTTTCTTATTTGAAGTTTTATTATGTAATTGTTCCAGAATAGTTTTTCAAATGAAATATTTTGAAAATTCTTAGTTGAAATGTTCGTATATCATCTTTGATTTATTAATTACAGCAATACCTAATTCACTCAAATATTTTAAAAACACATGTTTCGAAATCAGGGCTCTAAGATTTCGAAATATGTGTTTTTAAAATATTTGAGTGAGTTAGGTATTGACTGACTGATCCTTCGTCCAGGTTAAGATAGAATTTTGAAATTTTGGACCAAATCCCTTTCAGATAATTTGGAGTTGATCTAGGGGTGTTCATCCGTCTGTCTGGCTGGCTGGAGCACACGATAACTCTCAAAGGGGGTGCCCATTTTTATACCCACCACCTTGGAAACATCCTTAAATATTCGTCGTAGACCCCATAAAGTATATATATATTCAAAATCAGCATAAAATTCGAAGTCGATATAACGATGAACGTCTGTCTGTCCGTCTCTCTGTCTGTTGAAATCACGAAACATCCCACATTATTTGACGTAGAGCGCCAAAATTTAGCAGAGCAATTTATATCTAGGATGGTTGGTATTAAAAATGAGATATATTGGTCCACGCTTTGTTGTAGTCCCCATATAACGGTACCTCCGAATATTCGGTATTTTGATGATTTATGCCACATTTTTTCAGAGATTTGTCTGAAAATTGGTATTTGTATGTCATAACGAGTCCTAGTTCGTGTGGTGAAACATTGGATGTATAGGTCCATTCCTTCTGGTACCTCCCCCTCAAAAGGTCAAAATTTTCAAAGAATATAACTTACCTCATAAGAAGAGAAAATATCATTCGATTTTGTGCAAACTTTGCACTTCCCAATATTTTTGCCAGTACTAAGTCAGGTGCGAAAATGGACAATATCGGTCTACTCCATCAAATACCTCCACCCACAAATGGTCAAAATTTCGAATAATTATAATTCTTATAAAATTTTAAATAAGTGTCTGATATCCCAATATTTTTGTTTAGAAAAGATCTGGTGTGAAGATTTGATTTATCGATACATCCATTCTGGTACCTCCCCCACAACGGCTCATAATTTTAAATAACATGAAATGAACATTCAACTGCCTTAAAATTTCAAACATCCCAATATTTGTACTAAAACAAAATCTAGCGTGAAGATGGAATATGTAGGAGCACTCCTTCCGGTGGTACCTCTCCCCCACAAAGTGTCAACATTTTTGAAAATTTTATCTCTCATGAAATGGGAAATAAGAATTCGATTACCTTCAAATTTCATAAATCTCAATATTTTTGTTAACACAAGATCTGGTGTGACGTTGGTAAATATCGCCACACTGCTTCTGGTACCTCTCCCATAAAGTATCAAAATTTTAAATAACCAAAACAATCATAAGACGCGGACTGAGTAAATTCCATTAGAAATTTTAATTTGATCTTAAAAACAACATCTTTTTTGAGATACCCATATAAGGGGGATAGGCCACACCATAAGGTTCACCCATAGTGAGACTTTTTTTGTCTAAAAGACTTTACATTCTCAAATTGCAACTAAATTCGAAAATTCGAGGAAAACATCCTCAATCTTCAAAATGCTAAAATGTGCCATCCAGAGTCCTCATTTAGCCATATGTCTTTAGAACTAAGGTTAATACCAAACAAGTAAAAAAGCAGCTAAGTTCGGCCGGGCCGGGCCGGAACTTTTAATACACTCCACCATTTCGAAGGAAATTGAAAATTTTCAAAAAAAATCCAAAAACGACCACTTAAATGAAAACCGTTATATGGGGACTCCATACGACTTTTTTTGTCATAGACTGTAGTGCCCATTACGAACTTCAAATGCGAAATTTGCTACAATTACGGTGAATAATGTCGCAAAAATCGTGAAAATACCGAGTATCGGGAGATACCGTGATATGGAGGCTATACGAAGATCTGAACCAGCATACGATTTTTTTTGCCATAAGTTGTAGTACCCATTAGTATCTGCCTGAATAATGTTGCTGAAATCATCCAAATACCGTATATCGGGAGGTACCGTTATATGGTGGCTATTCGAAGACCTGGACCTGTATACAAAATTTGTTGTCATGGGCTGTAGTACCCATTACGAACGAAATTTTAAATAATTCCCGTAAAAAATGTCGCCAAAATCATGAAAATACCGAATATGGGGGTTATACACGTGGACCGACATGGCCCATTTACAAACGGTAGCTTCGGTATTTTGATGATTTCAGCAACACCGGAATCGTTTCAAATTTCTTATTGAAAGACCTTAATGGCGCTACCACTTATGGAAAAAAATTTGGTACACAGATTCGCTTCGTATATCCCATATGTAACGGTACCTCCGGATATTTAATATTTTAATGATATTAGCGACATTATTCACTGGAATTATATCATTTTTTTATTTTTAATATTCAATTTCCTTCCAAATGGAGGATATGGAGGTATTAAACTTTTTTACTTTTTTTTTTTTTTTTTGGAGGAGTAACTGAAATTTTGGATTTTTGAGGCGGAAAAAAAGGAGAAGAACCTTCATGTGGGCTCCGTTTTATAACCAATAAATTCCTTTTGAGACGAAAGTTCAAAGATCTAAAGAAAACATTGTGGACTCTGCCTTCGAGTGCAACATGACGAGGGATGAGTGATAACTCAAAATTTGATATCCACGATCGGCGCGGTCGAACACTATCTATAAGATTCAGCTGAGGGCTAATGTTCCAACATGACAAAATCTGGACACTGAAATTGCCTCCAAGAAAGCGCTAAAGCTCACCATAAAAGTCCTCAGTCTGTAGACCTCATCGTGGAAAATAAGATATGAAGGAAACTTGGTTTTAGAGATCAGGTCTAGAAAATAAATTCCCCTACGAAATCAAAATGGGTTCTAGATGAAAAAAACAGGCCACTCCAGCTTACCTAACTGAAAGCTAGACTCTGGAGCTCACCTATGGGCGAGACTGGGCTCTTAGATTCACATATAAACGGAAACTGGGCTCTAGAGGTAGCCTTAGAAAATAAGCTGGGCTCTGAGGGTCAATCCATGAAAGTAAGTAATGTGGGCTCACCTAAAAAAGCTGGGCTCACGAAAGGTGGACTCTGGGCTCTTAGAGCCAATCCATGAAACGAAGTAAGGTGAGAACTCCTTTGAAAGGGAGTTGGACTCTCGAGCTTATATATTAAATCAAGCTGGTTTCTGGAAGAAAGGAAGCTGAATTCACGAGCTCACCTGGAAAGAAGGCTGGACTCTGGCTCTGAGGGACAATTCATGAAAGGAAATAAGGTGGGTACTCCTTTGAAAGGAAGTTGGAATCGAACTTATCTATAAAAGAAGCTGAACACCTATGAAAAAAGCTTGGCCTTTGGGCCCACATATGAAAGAGAGCTGGGCTCTCAGGCTCGTCTATGAAAATACGCTGAATTCTCGGGCTCACCTATGATAGAAGGCTTTACAGCTCACCTATGAAAGGGAGCTGGGCTCTAGAGCTCACCTATGAAAGGGAGCTGGGCACTAGAGCTCACCTATGAAAGGGAGCTGGGCTCTAGAGCTCACCTATGAAAGGGAGCTGGGCTCTAGAGCTCACCTATGAAAGGGAGCTGGGCTCTAGAGCTCACCTATAAAAGGGAGCTGTGCTCTAGAGCTCACCTATAAAAGGGAGCTGTGCTCTAGAGCTCAGCTATAAAAGGGAGCTGGGCTCTAGAGCTCACCTGAATTCACGAGCTCACCTGGAAAGAAGGCTGGACTCTGGCTCTGAGGGACAATTCATGAAAGGAAATAAGGTGGGTACTCCTTTGAAAGGAAGTTGGAATCGAACTTATCTATAAAAGAAGCTGAACACCTATGAAAAAAGCTTGGCCTTTGGGCCCACATATGAAAGAGAGCTGGGCTCTCAGGCTCGTCTATGAAAATACGCTGAATTCTCGGGCTCACCTATGATAGAAGGCTTTACAGCTCACCTATGAAAGGGAGCTGGGCTCTAGAGCTCACCTATGAAAGGGAGCTGGGCACTAGAGCTCACCTATGAAAGGGAGCTGGGCTCTAGAGCTCACCTATGAAAGGGAGCTGGGCTCTAGAGCTCACCTATAAAAGGGAGCTGTGCTCTAGAGCTCACCTATAAAAGGGAGCTGTGCTCTAGAGCTCAGCTATAAAAGGGAGCTGGGCTTTAGAGCTCACCTGAATTCACGAGCTCACCTGGAAAGAAGGCTGGACTCTGGCTCTGAGGGACAATTCATGAAAGGAAATTAGGTGGGTACTCCTTTGAAAGGAAGTTGGAATCGAACTTATCTATAAAAGAAGCTGAACACCTATGAAAAAAGCTTGGCCTTTGGGCCCACATATGAAAGAGAGCTGGGCTCTCAGGCTCGTCTATGAAAATACGCTGAACTCTCGGGCTCACCTATGATAGAAGGCTTTACAGCTCACCTATGAAAGGGAGCTGGGCTCTAGAGCTCACCTATAAAATGGAGCTAAGCTCAAGAGCTCATCTATAAAAGGGAGCTAGGCTCTAGAGCTCACCTATGAAAGGGATCTGGGCTTTAGAGCTCACCTATAAAATGGAGCTAAGCTCAAGAGCTCATCTATAAAAGAAGCTGGGCTCTAGAGTTCACCTATGAATGGGAGCTGAGCTCTAGAGCTCACCTATGAAAGGGGGCTGGGCTCTAGAGCTCACCTATGAAAGGGGGCTGGGCTCTAGAGCTCACCTATAAAAGGGAGCTGGGCTCTAGAGCTCACCTATGAAAGGAAATTGGAAGTTGAGCACCTAGGAAAAGTAGCCGAGGTTTAAATCGCACTTATTAAAATAGCATAGCTCCAAGGCTCAACTATGACTGCAAGGTACGCTCCAGAATTCAACCATGAAAGGATGGCGGGTTCTAGAGCCTAACTATGCAATTAATCCTGGACTTAACTGTGAGAGAAAGCAACAATCTAAAGTTCATCTATGAAATGTTGATGCTGAGTTGCAAAATTTTACTAGGAAAAAAGATCTGCTATAGAGCTGAACAAGGAAAGAGATATGGGCTTTGGATCTCAGCTAAAAAGAAAACAGTAGCAAGGCTCAATTATGAAAGAAGGGTTCTCAGTTTAAGAGTTCAAACCTGAACTGTGAGAGAAAGCAACGCTCTAAAGTTCATCTATGAAATACTGATGCTGCAGAGTTTTACTAGGAAAAAAGATAGGCTCAAGAGCTGAAAAAGGAAAGAAATATGGGCTTTGAATCTCAGCTAAAAAGAAAAAAGTAGCAAGGCTCAATTATGAAATAAGGGTTCTTAGTTTAAGAGTTCAAACCTTAAAAAATGTCAGACTGTTCAACTTTCATGTGAAGCTAGAATTCAACCAGCCTCCTCTCATAGTGGATGCTTCCTTTCATGGGGTATCAGAACAGGGGCTATGATCGGATCATTTTCATATTTTTACCGCAGTTAGGTATTTTTATCCTGATTAAGGAAAAGTAACTTTTCGTGGGGGAAATACCCGGTTATTTGACCCGGAAGTTGGAATATAACAACCGGCACATGTGTGCTGACATCTCTTATGGTTCGAAAGATATTAGTGTTGCAAATCATGAAATTGAGATTTTCTCCACTAACACTTATGTAACCTTTTTTAAGTAGCCGGCATTTGGCCAAACAATTTTGTAGCCTTTATCATGTTATAACCAAGACCAAGAAGTTTGTCTTAAATTCCAATATGGTGAAAGTAAACAAGTATATGGAATCTGGAAAATTTTCCGATATTTGAAGGAATAAAATTACATTTGATGGGGAGACTTTGGGTAGCTACCAATTGACGCGCTTTATTTGAAATTTGTTTAGACATTGCAGACTATGCAAATATACCGCAAAACATCTGCATATTTCAATTTTTTTCAACAACATCATCTTTTAACTAATATTTGTTGCGTGAATTCATTGTTCCGTTGGCCAACATTTTTTGGTATTTTCCAAGCCCATTATAGCCACAAGACACATAAATTGAAATTATGAAATGTATGGCGTCTCAAAACAATTGAATCGCTATTATTTTGACGCTATTTGCTCAGTATATATTTTGATGGCAAATGCATAGATTAAATATTTTTCAAAACAGACTTTGAATCTAAATCCAATACAAAAGAATTGCGATTTCCTACCAATTAGAAAATAGCATACAAAAGCCAATGCAATTTCTGTAGACCACATTCAAAGACTTTCCTTAAGCATCGAATACAATGTACTCACCGATTTGTTTGGCTCTGGGCCTTATGGCCGCCCTATTCACTGGTGGCAATGCTGAACTCGACAATACCCGTATTGTCGATGGCAATGTCATCCATGTGAGCCAGGCTCCCTACATCGTGCAGCTGAGAATTGGCAGTCAACCATTCTGTGGTGGTACCTTGGTTCATCCCGAAATTGTGGTCACTGCTGCCCATTGTTTCGATTCCCTTACCCCTGAATTGATGGCTCATTTGAAGATTGTTGGCGGTGCCAATACCAGAACTGATGAAGGTGTCCAACGCCGTGTTGTATCCATGATCAAATCGGGTACCTACAACAAACAAACCCTGAACAGCGATGTTGCCATCCTGAAGCTGGAAAGTCCCATGGTGGGAAAATTCATCAGGACCGTACCATTGTGCTCCGCTCCACCAGAGCAAGGTGATTTAATTCAAGTATCCGGCTGGGGTCACACCACCCACAAGGGTGTTGGTTCTCATGATTTGCTTACCATTCGTATCCCTACCGTTACCCGTGAAACGTGTCAACGCTACTATGGCATCCCTATCACCAGTTACATGTTCTGTGCCAACGGTGGCAGCAAGGACTCTTGCCAAGGTGATTCTGGCGGCCCAGCTATTTTGTTCGGTGAACTTTGTGGTATTGTGTCATTTGGTGCTGGTTGTGCCTCCGGTGCTCCTGGTGTCTACGCTGATGTCTATAATTTGCGCGAATTCATCAACAATGCCATGGATAGTTTGTTGAAGCAGTAAAGCGGAAGTAGGGAAGTGTTGAAATGCATATTTTGTCTAATTACGAATAAATAAATTGAAAATCGAAATATATGAAACGTTGTTTTTATTATTTTAATTAACGATAAGAATTCAAAAAATTGTATTGGTAATGGTAATTGTATTGGGAAGGATTATACGAAAGACAGTTTTGAGATAAGTCTTCAAAAAAGTCCGAAATGAAAAAAATGAAAGTTGTTTTTTTCAGTTTTTTTTTTTCAGTTTTTTTTTTTCAGTTTTTTTTTCAGGTTTTTTTTTTTTTTTTTTTTTTTTTGTGGAATTGTTCCGGAATAGCTTTTCAAATTAAATAATAATTCCAAAAAGACTCACAATTTTTGTATGTTATTGCTGATTCATGAGTTATAGCCATTTTAAAGCATTTATTTCAAACGCATGTGGTTTAAAAATATTTGAGTGATTGAGACATTGTCTGATTGATGCCATCGCCCAGGTGAAGCTAGAATCTTGAAATATTGCATTTCGACCAATGTTTGTTTGTAGGGGGTGAGATAAGGAGGGGTTTTTAGAACTTCCACCTATAAGCTTTGGTGTGATGATAAGATGTTTCGGTATACTTCTTCCAGTACCTCCCCCACAACGGGTCAAAATGTTGAATAACCATGAAGCTCGCAAAAAGCGAAATGAGCCTCCAATTCCCTTAAAATTTTACACATCCTAATATTAGTACTAAAACAAAATCTAGCGTGAAGATGGAATATGTAGGATCACTCCTTCCGGTCCCACCCCACACAAAGGGCCAACTTTTTAAATAATTTTATCTCTTATGAAATGTGGAATAAGAGTTCTATTCTCTTCCAATGTCCCACATCTCGATATTTTGGTTAACACCAGATCTGGTGTGAAGATGGAATATATCGGGTTACTCTAACTAACAGTGATCACAATATCAACATTTCAATATTCCTATACCCTATTATATCCTACACCACAAGGTGGTCAGGGTATTAAGTCTTTGTGCATTAGTTTGTAACAGGCAAAAGGAAACGAGATAGACCCATAGTTTCTTTTGATGATCTGCGCATAGAATCACTATCTGAGTTGATTTATGCATGTCAGTCTGTCTGTTCGTCCGTCCGTCCGTCCTTCTGTCCATGTATTCTTGTGAACGAAATGCAGGTCGCATTTATTATCCGATTGAGATGAAATTTTCCAAACAACATTTGTTTGGCCCAAGGACGAACCCTATTGAAATTGGAGATAATCGGTAAAAATTTAGATATAGCTCCCATATATATCTTCTTCCGATTTGCCTTCTATTATGCACCAAACGTGTAATATCAGCCCGAATAGTATGGAATTTTGCACATACATCCAAATTAGGCTTGAACATAAGTATGCCAAATTTGATCGAAATCAGTTCAGATATAGCTATAGCTCCCATATATATTGTTCATCCGATTTGTTATTTCTGTCCTCCGCAGCCGTAATATGCACTCTGTAACAACAATATATGGGGAAATATACCAAATGCAGCACAGAAATACCTTTGCTAAATTTTATCGAGATCGGTTCAGATTTGGATATAGCTCCCATATATAACTTGGTCCGATTTACTCTTATTGTGCACCAAACGTCTAAATGGGATGAAATTTGGCACTTACGACCGAATTGAGTCTAGAAGGTAGTACGCCATATTTCGTGAAGATCGGTTCAGATATAGCTATAGCTCCCATATATATTGTTCATCTGATTTGTTAAATTTGTTATCCACAGCCGTAATATGCACTCCGTAACAACGATATTCAGGGAAATATATCAAATACAGCTCAGAAATATCTTTGCCAAATTTTATCGAGATCGGTTCAGATTTAGATATAGCTCCTATATATATCTGTATATGATTTCAAATTAATTTTGCACCAAATGGGCAATACAATCCGAATTTAAAAGATACAAGTGCTTCGGCATATTTAGTCCTTTGAATTTTAAATTATAATTATAATCATAGGGTGTATGATTGAATTCTCCCATAAAAACTTTTAATTGTTATGTGGAGCTCAACTAAATTAGCAAAGTGGTGTAGGGTATCATAAAATCGGCCCCGCCCGATTTTAGGACTTTCTTCGAATTTCAAAACAAAAAAAAAAAAGTTTGGTACATCTATCAGCTACACTCATTCCAAATGTCAGAATTCTAGCTATTTTCGATAGAGGAGGTCTCAGATGAAGTGGACCGAGAAATATTGGGATGTCCCATAAATTATATATATTCATGATCACATTATTTGACATAGAGCCTCATATTTTGGCAGAACAATTTGTATTGGGTCTAGGATGGTTGGTATTGAAAATGAGATATATCGGTCCATGTTTTAGTGTAGCCGCCATATAACGGTACCTCCTGAAATTCGGTATTTTGATGATGTCGGAACGTATAGGTCCACGTTTTGATATAGGCCCCCTTTATAACGGTACCTCCCGACATTCGGTAATTTGATGATTTTCGCTACATTTTTCTAAAAATAGTTATAGGTAGGTCTAAAAATAGGTAGGTCTCTAAATAGGTATAGGCCTAATAGTAGGTATTTGTAGGTCATAATTGGTTCTAGCTCCGGTGGCGAAATATTGTATGTATGGGTCCACTTTTTTTGTATAGCCCCCAAATATAACGGCCCCTCTCGGTATTTTGATATTTTCGCCACATTTCCACGGATTTATCCAAAAATTGGCATTTGTGGGTCATAATGGATTCAAGATCCTGTTGGGGAATATAGTATGTATAGGTCCACATAATGGTACCTCCGGCTATTCAGTATTTTAATAATTTTTGCCACATTTCCACGGATTTGTCCAAAAATTGGTATTTGTAGATCTGTAGGTTCTAGCTCCGGTGGTAGAACATTGGATATTATGGTCCATGTTTTCCTATAGCGCACATATTACGACACCCACCGATATTTTATAAATTTTTTTTTTCTTTGCCCAATGGTGGAGGGTATTAAAAGTTCAACAAGGCGGAACTTAATGCCGATATCGATAGAAATTTCTGAATCAATGAAATGAGTTGTAATTTTGAATTCGTAACGTTAAGTTAGTTATAGTCCTCATATAATACCATTACCTGGCACTCGTCATTTTAAATGTTTCCGATACAATTTCCCTCCTAATTAACTACTAATATCCAGCTTTGTGATATCTTTGTCGACAATATGGTTTCACCATTTCACATTTTTTGAAATTCCACTTGGAACTGGAGATATAGCATCAGAATCGGAGGTAAGTCCCAAAAATTTAGTTTTTATATGGACATATCTATTGATCGATTACAGATACAGTCGCCAAATTTGGAATAAGTGATGGGATTTGATTAGAAAACATATTTGCCAAATTATATGGAAATCGTTTCAGATTTGGATATAGCTCTCATATATAACTTCGCCCGATTTCATGTATTTGATGCATTAAACACGCTATGTACGCCACATTTCAATGAAATTTAGAATGTGTGATGGAATTTGTCCACAAAATTTGTTTGCTTAGTTATATTGAAATCGGTTCAGATTTGGATATAGCTCCCATATATATTCTTGTCCGATTTCACATATGTGATGCACGCGATTTATTTTAAAAATTATTTAGACATTGCAGACTATGCAAATATGTCGCAAAACATTTCTTTTTTTTTTTAATAACCTCATAATTTAACAAATGTTTGTTACGTGAATTCATTATTCTGTTAGCCAACAATTTTTGGTATTTCCCAAGACCATCATAGATAGCAACAATAAAAACATAATCTAAACTTCTGAAATGTATAGCGTCTTAAAACAATTGAATCGCAATTATTTTGGCACTATTTGCTCAGTATATATTTTGATGGCAAATGCATAGACTAAATGTTTTTTTAAAACAGACTTTGAATCTAAATCCAATACAAAAGAATTGCGAGTACCAACCAATTTGAAAATAGCATATAAAAGCCTATGCAATTTCTGTAGACCACATTCAAAGACTTTCCTCAAGCATCGAATACAATGTACTCTCCGATTTGTTTGGCTCTGGGCCTTATGGCCGCCCTATTCACTGGTGGCAATGCCGACCTCGACAATACCCGCATTGTCGATGGCGATGTCATCCATGTGAGCCAGGCTCCCTACATCGTCCAGCTGAGAATTGGCAGTCAACCCTTCTGTGGTGGTACCTTGGTTCATCCTGAAATTGTGGTCACTGCCGCCCATTGTTTCGATGATCTTACCCCTGAATTGATGGCTCATTTGAAGATTGTTGGCGGTGCCAATACCAGAACCGATGAAGGTGTCCAACGCCGTGTTGTGTCCATGATCAAATCGGGTACCTACAACAAACAAACCCTGAACACCGATGTTGCCATCCTGAAGCTGGAAAGTCCTATGGTGGGAAAATTCATCAAGACCGTACCATTGTGCTCCGCTCCACCAGAGCAAGGTGATTTGATTCAAGTTTCCGGCTGGGGTCACACCTCGTTCAAGGGTGTTGGTTCTCATGATTTGCTTACAATTCGTGTTCCCACTATTAACCGTCAAACGTGTCAACGCTACTATGGCATCCCCATCACCAGCTACATGTTCTGTGCCAACGGTGGCAGCAAGGACTCTTGCCAAGGTGATTCTGGCGGCCCAGCTATTTTGTTCGGTGAACTTTGTGGTATTGTATCATTTGGTGCTGGTTGTGCTTCGGGTGCTCCTGGTGTCTACGCTGATGTCTACAATTTGCGCGAATTCATCAACAATGCCATGGATAGTTTGTTGAAGCAGTAAGAAGGGGCAGGAGGGTTGTATGTAACTCTGTCGTTTCTTAGCGAATAAATGATTTAATAAAAAGCAAAAAAAGTTGTTTTATTCCTTGAATATAACGCATTTTATGGCTGCAGATCTTATGTAAATGTATCCCCAGAAGGTTTTCTGGGGGTAGAAGATCTTAAAAGAGAATTCTTTAAATACTGAATCTCCTGGAGATAAATAAATTGTAATGACAATCCATAAATATAGTTTCCCACTGATATAAAGTCAAAAGGTCTACCGTATATGGTCCTGCTACAGCAACGACATCATCTACAGCTCTGGAGGTCTCTTATGTATAGAAGACCTTCTTCTTCTAACATGTACAGATCTTTATTGAATACCTGCTAGGCGTCCCTCTCGAGGCTTTTTAGGGATAGAAAATATATTTAACGCATTCTTTCAATAGAATTCTTTCTGGAGCCCCCTGTTGAAGGACTATTTGAGGACTTTAGTAACAGAAAAACGTTTTGAAATAGTCTAAGAACAGAAAAGGAAATTTTTGGGTCCCAAAGTGTATTCTACAAATAGAAGACCTTTTCAAGGTCTACGAAACCTTTCGAGGTCTAGACTCCTAACGGAGTGAAGTAGGTGGGAAAAAAATCAAATTTCACTTGGTATTGAAAATTGATTGTATAGATTCGCATTTCGGTATATAACTATACTGGCAGCTTCTAGGTGTTTTTTTTTTTTTTTTTTTTTTTTGTAAACTTTGCGGCAATTGGTTGTGGCTTCTCCACCAAAACGGGTCAAATGCGGAAAAAGCATGGGTCCATTCAAGGACCTGAAAAATCTTGAATTTTCTACGAAGCATATCTAAAAGGACCTCATAACGTCTTTACACAAAATCCTTATGCCGATTTTTAAGAACATTTTTTTCTACGACTTCCTACTGGAAATACAGATAGTTCCTTAAATCCTCCACATATAGAAGACCCCATTTTCAACCCCTTTCAGATAACAGAATTTTTTTGAGAACTTCAAAACAAGAAGTTTTTTTTTTTTTTGGTTTTAAGCTCTTTCAAATCGCCTTCAGATAGAAGACCTTCTTGAGTTCTTCTGCTGAAAGGGGTTTTTGAGCCTTTCTATGAATGGAAGGCCTTTTGGATGTCCTTTTAGTTCATCTTTAATTTTTTGGTTATTCGCTATATAAGTGACTTTTGGGAGAACGTCGAAGATGGAAGGTATTTTTTTTTTAATTCACAACATGTAAAGTCCCCGAGGTCCTCTACAGAATATTCTTTGAATTCTTCTCTGGATATATGACTTTAATAAGATCTTCAATAAAAAGAATACCTTTTTAGGATCTTCTTTAGATTTATGTTTTTTATACCCTCAGCCATATGCCTAGAGAGGTTATATATACCATTTGATAAGGCCAAAACGCGACTCATCGAAATAACGGTTTTAGACTCTAGGTCTCTTTGGGCCAAATCCGTTTCAGAACATTTGGAGTCGATCTAGCGATGACCGTTCGTCTGTCTGCCTGGCTTGCTGGTGCGTACGGTAACTCTCAAATATAAAATTATTATCAAACTTAGAACAAGTTGGGAGATTGGCAATATTGGTCCACTCCTTCTGGTGCCTCCCCCACAAAAGGTCAAAATTTTCAAAGAAAATAGTATTACTGCATTGAAGGAGAAAGAATAGTCCGATTTTGCTCCGACTTTGCATATCCTAATATTTGCGTCAGTGCTAGGTCAGTTGCGAAAATGGACAATATCGGTCCACTCCATCAAGTACCTCCCTCACAAAGGGTGAAAATTGTGAATAATTACAACTCTTATATAATGTGATGTAAGAGTCCGATTGTTTTCAAATTACACACATCCCAATATTTTTATTAACCCAAGATCTGGTGTGAAGATGGAAGGTATCGGTTCACTCCTTCTAGTACCTCCCCCGCAAGGGGTGAACATTTTTAATATCCATGAAGCTCATAAAACGCGAAACTAAAATCTTATTCCCTTCAGACTTCGTACATCTCAATATTCCTATCAGCAAAAGATCTGTTATAAAGATTGTAGAGATCGGACCATTCTTCTGGTACCTCTCCCACAAAAGGGTCGAAGTTTTGAATATCCAAAACGATTATAAAATTCGAAATGCGCATCTGGTTCTCTTCGTATTTCACACATACCGTTAGTTCTACTAATACAAGATCTGCTGTGAATATGGGATATATCGGTCCATTACTTCTGGTACTTCCCCACACAAAGGGTTAAAATTTTGAGTATCCATGAAGCTCATAAAACGCGAAATTAATATCCAATTCTATTCAGACTTGGCACGTCCCAAAATTTCTATCAGCACAAGATCTGTTATGACGATGCTAAAGATCGGAGCATTCCTTCAGGTACCTTGCCCGCGAAGTGTTAAAGTTTGAATAACCAAAACGATTATGAAATCCGAAAAAGGCATTCAATTATCTTGAAATTCAGACATCCCATTATTTCTACTAACACAATATCTGTCGTCAGAACGGGATATATCGGTTCACTCCTTCTGGTACCTCCCCAAAGAGAGCCAATATTTTGAATGTCAATGAAGATCATAAAACACGAAATTAACATTCGATTTTATTCAGAAGAGGCACATCTCAATATTTCGATCAAAACATGATAAAGATTGTAGTGATCGGACCACTTCCTCTGGTACCTCTCCCAAGGTATACATCGGTCGGCAAAACCGACTGACATTTTTTTGCTTGTCTTTTTTAAGTTGGAGATTTTGAGGTTCTCTAGACATTTGAGAGGTCCCCATAGATAGAAGAGGTCTTCCACATACAGTATTTTACAGCTCCTCTGCAGATCAAAATACCCTTAGCCAAATGGCTACAGGGGCTAATATAATATTTGATACGGTCAAAATATGTCTACTCGAAATACGTGTTGTCGAAATTAGATTCAGGAAATTTGGAGTCGCTTTAGAGGTGTTTTCTCTCTCTCTATCCCTCTCTCTCTCTCTCTTTCTCTGCTCTCGATAACTCTGAAAGGGCGAATCCTACTTTGTCCACATTTGGAACATGGCAATATCTTATATCGGTCGGAGATAGATAATATCGGCCCTCTTTTTCGGAAAAAAATTCATCCTACGTATTACGTTTTAATCATTTTTTTGTTTTTTGACCCACTGCTCCTCCTACACCCCATCTCCTTAAAACTCACACAAAATTCTGATATTGCATTTCACTTTAAATACATTTTAATTTTGAATTTTACATTTTCAAATTTGCCTCAATGAAATCACGCACCAAATTGATATTGATAAACACCCCGGCGGCATAATCTTCAGCACAACCATGACCCCATGAAATAATGCCACACAATTCACCATCTCTGACGGCTGGACCACCATCATCACCACTGCAAACCTCCTTCTCCGAGGTCAAGGCGCAAAACATTGATTTATCCAAACCATAGGGGTCATGGGCCAATCTATAGGTGCAAGCTGCTTCAGATATAACATTCAGACGAACAGTATGTAAGCTATTGGAGTTAAATTTATAATCTTTGGTGGGGGTATCCCAACCAGGGACATCAATTACATCTCCAGGCCTTATTGGATCACTGCACAATGGGATTGTACGAACCCGATTCTCTTCAGTTATTGGTTCATTTAATTCCAAAACAGCCACATCCATGTCGTAGGTTGTGGCATCATATTTGGGATGTATGGTTACCTTTACAACATCTTTTTGAATTCCGAACTCCTTGGGAGTATTGGCTCCAGCCACAATTGTAACACCTTTGGTACTATTTTCTTCAAAGCAGTGGGCGGCGGTCACCACATGTTTTGGCGTTACCAATGTGCCGCTACAGAAGTGAGTGTTTGTGGTATTCCTTAGCTGTACAATATAGGGAGCCTGTTCAATGGGAATGGTATAACCATTTACCAGGCGAACTTTTGGCGGTCTCCACACAGCGTGAGTGGCTGAGCAGAGGACTAAGAGAACAGCCACAGAAAGCGATACTCCAAGTAAACGCATTTTCAAGCACAAATACAGAAATGAAGATTCGTTATTTAGCGATTGGGGGGTTGTTGTTTTTCGATGCGAGTTGTATGATATTCTGACTTCAAAACACCTGTGACTTCCCGTCAAAACACCAAGAATCCAAAAAAAAATTGTTTATATTTTTAAAAGAAAAAAATATTCATTGTTTTGTATTTTTTGGCGTACTTTTATGTTGTTTAAAATAAATATTTAAGGGTATATTGAGAATTGAGTGGATCTGTAGATACCCTACAATATATTTGTGTAAAAATGAGGTCAGTTGCGCAAATTTAAAATATCGGCGAAAATATCTGTTTATTCCCCGACAAATTCAAAAAAAAATGTTTAAATCCTGAATCAGATATCAGACGAAGCGATTATGAAAATGGAACTATAGAAGGCGTTCCGAAAGCCTATATCTCTAAATATCCTAAGAAAAAAGGCTAAGTACCACCCCCCCCCCCCCCCCCCCCCCTTGTCAATATTTTTCGGATTATTCTACTTCGATTTGGGTATGGTAAGGCTATGTAAGGCTAGCAAAACTAGAACTAGAAAAGGAAGACAGATTTATTGGCGTTTTGGAAGTCAACATCTCAAAGCGCTCTAAAACGGTGTACCCATTTTCCAAAATTTTTGAAGTATTGGAGTCCCTATGTTTGGTGAGATGAAAAAAATGCAAAAGATGTCAGCTAAAAATGTGCACTTTCGCTTGGCCACCAGAACTCAAGCTCCGACTATGATGATGGTGTGGGCCGCCAAAACGGCCGATGGTCGCTCTCCGCTCGTATTAATCGACTGTGGCATCAGAATAAATGCCGAATATTATCGCGAAAATATTCTGGAGGGTGATGCCGGGGTGTTTTACATGATTATCACCTTGACGACTTCCACCATGATGCACCATTGTACAGGGGTCGTGATTCGATGCTTCGGCTAGCGTCCCTTTGGAATTACCCAGAGTTCTCTGCGAGAGTGGTAGCCCTCCACAGAGTTCTAGGTCTATTCCGCAGCTATATGGGCTTCCCTTCCCTATTGGTAAGGGGTTTAGGACTATCTTACACCTCTGCTGCTCTATGGGACGCAGCACCCGGTTGAGAATGCAACAACACATCGAGCCGAAGCTCTACCCGCGATTTGAGTATAAACAACAACCACCGTCCTGCACCCTAAACAGGGGCCTCTCCATAGTCAGGCTAGATCAACAGATCTAGGGGCTCCTGACACCCACGGCACCAGAATAGTCTCCGGTCAGATTGCGTGGTCGAAACTTCTACCAGTTTTTGCTCCATACAGCACGGGATTGGTCACCCAAATATTCTGGAGGGTGTATTAAAGCCTTGAGCACGCAAACCTTCTGGCCGCAGACCTTGGACATTCCAACAGGACTCAGCACCATCGCACTCGAATGGTTACAAAATGAGGTTCCTCGCATCATTTCCAGCGCACATTGGCCACCATAATCTCCGGATACCAATCCATTGGACTATTGTGTCTGCAGTATTATGGAAAGCAAGTATCGATCACCTCAAGCAAGCGCTTCGCCTGGAATGGGCCAAAATACGGCAGAGCAACATTCGGGCAGCGTGTGACGGTTTCATTGGCTGTTTGAAGGCCATAACTCGTGCCAAAGGTGACCAATCCGAACAAATCAAAACTTATTCTAAAAATTGATGCTATTTCCGACTTTTTTTGCTTTCATTCAGTAAAATTCAAAATTATGGCGTTTGACTTTGTTGCTGTTTTTATCTCACCCTGCAAAGGCTATATTCGTGCGTCTTATGTCCTACAACACTATAATATATTGGAAAACCTCCTAGGGTCCAATCACATTTTAGTCCATTATTTAAAATAATGAGGTGCTGTCCCGCACAAATTTTACCTTTGTTTTTTTTACAGGCGATATTTTCCTTATAGTTACACTTCATGTCATGCTGATAGGTATCCATTCTTCTGACTATACTCTAGCCCCATGCTAGATTCCAGGTCGATTGGTCTATAATTGCGACCTGTAGAGCAACTGCAAAATCAGACATTTTTCTGTATTGGATTATTTCAACCCCTAAATATTGTGCAATCATCTCAAAAAACAATAGGTTTCTATTTTGACCCTAAACCCACCTACATTTTCAGTTTCGTGAGAATCAGGCCATGATGGAGACCTGTAGAGTGCTTACAAATTAACATGAACAGACGGACGGACATACATTGCTAGATCGACTCAGCTCGGCGAGATAGTTTCCTATTTCGAGGTGTTACATAATTTTTGACCCAAT
Source organism: Musca domestica (assembly GCF_030504385.1). Lineage (NCBI taxonomy): Eukaryota > Metazoa > Arthropoda > Insecta > Diptera > Muscidae > Musca > Musca domestica. Next base: position 1,248,477 of record NW_026712211.1, read on the forward strand.
CAAACTTATAATACCCCCAACACATAGTGTTGTAGGATATGAAAACATGGAATAGGGGAACTTGCTGCCTCTCTATAGGTTACTTTGCGATGTCAATTTTGGAAGGCTCTACAGAAGAAAAGAACCCATTACTTTTTACACAACTTACTATTTACCGCAACTTATAGTGTTATAGGGTATAAAGTGGTCGACCCTGCCCGACTGTACCAATTTTATATTTAAATATGAAACAAAATATTCGGCTATGATGTTCTCCACCATAAAAACAATATATTTTATTTAGACAAACGAAATGCATTTCAAATATTTAAACAACTGATTCTCAAATCTTAATCAAAATAATCTTCGCCGAAGTTACCGTTCCACATTGCAGTCTTTCAAACACCACCAAGAGGATGAGCATTAAAATATTTCTAATTTGTACATTTTTCCTAACCTCAGCTCTGGCGAGAAGGGCAACGAAAATTGGCACATCTCGCATTATCAATGGCGACATTATAGCGATCGACAAAGCTCCTTATTTGGTGCAACTTCGAAATGAGCAGGGTGAGACGTTTTGCAGTGGCACCCTGGTCGCCATGAACTTTGTGGTAAGTGCGGCTCATTGTTTCTTGGATCGTGATTATCACCACATCAAGGTGGTGGCTGGAGCCAGTTCCCTCTCCGAGGAAGGTGTTTCACGCAGCATTGCCAGGTTAACTCTGCATCCCGAATTCGATGCCACAAATCCCTTGGGCAATAATGTGGCGGTTTTGAAATTAAATTCGCCTCTTCCAAAGGGTCGCAACATACGCAACACTTATCTCTGCTCGGAACCTTTGCAATCGGGAGATTTGTTGCAAATATCGGGATGGGATGAAATCTACGAAGATGATCCGGAACCAGAAAAAAATGTCCTCAGTACCATTCGTATTCCAGTTTTGGCCAAGGAGTTGTGCCCAAGCAAGGGTGGAAAGAGTAATGATATCCTGTGTGCCTTTGATGGTAATCATGATGTGTCCGAAATTGATGGAGGTGGCCCAGGGATTTTTGCTGGCGAACTATGTGGCATTGTTTCACTGAACCATGATGATGAGGATGAAATTAAACCTGCCGTTTTTACAAATGTCATGAATATCCTTGATTTTCTTAATGAGAGTCTGAAAGGGTAGATGACCAACATTACGTTAATGAGAATAAAAGCATGAAAAAATGTTTGTTGTTGTTGTTTTGATCTAAAAGATATTTTTAGGCTATAATTAAGACATTAGGGGCCAGTCGTAAAATTTATACCACTTTCTGATAGAACGATTACTTTTGTGACCCTTTGTGGAGAGAATGGTTAGACTGATATACTGCGTCTTCAGACAAGATCTTGGATTGATAGAAATATTAGCATGTGCCGAGTTTGAAAGGAAAATTATTATTGTTTATATAGTTATTCAAAATTTTGACCCGTTGTGGGGAAGTTACAAGGGTAGATGAACGAAATTTTAAGATATTCGAACTCGAATTTTAACAATATTGGGACTTGCAAAGTTTGAACATAATTGGATGATATTTTCTTGTTTTATACGGTATGTTGTTTTCATTGAAATTTACTACCTATTGTTAGGGAGGTACCAGAAGGGGTGGACCGATATTGCCCATATCCGAGCTCGATCCAAGTTTTAAAAAAATATTACGATGTACAGCCAGACAGAGAGACGGACGGACGCCTCTAGATAGACTCCAAATGTCCTCTGTAGTCATAAGGCTGAGGGTACAAATCAGTTGATTTTCAAAAAAAAATTGTTTGGCGGACTTTATCGCCGCCGACAATAATATTAATCAACAAAAGCCCTATAAGAATCTGTCTTCTTCTTAAGGCACATGACGTATGGGACATCTACCTATAGAGGACGCTTCATTTTGTTGATGGCTATCTTTCGGAAAAAAACATATTAAATTTTTAAAAATAGCGGACTTAGTATAGGTTTATGAGGGGGCTTTTATTTTGTTTCTAAAGAGGACGTTCCGTAGACGCTCTGTAGTAGATTACATTTTTAAATGGAATCTGTTGATAGATTAGCTTCCATATATTATATAGGAGAGAATATTTTATAGGTCTACTTCAGATAGGGCCCCTTCTATGGGCTGTCCATATACAGAGGGGCTTCTGTGACAATAAAATAGATTGATGATATTTTCTTTTGTCTTTGCTAAAGATATTTTTTTCGGTGTATAGAGGATATTCTGTCTATAATACAAAAATCTAGTGAAATAATTGACTAATCGAGAATCAATGCCCAGACTAGAGAATGAATGAATGAATCTGGAATCTGGAAATTTTTCACGAATGTCAGTCTAGGTACGTAGGTGTGTGATAAGGCTGCGTGTGTGGCAATGGTACGAAAAGTACTAAACTTATGCTAAAAATATAATATTTTACAAAGGGACCGCGCCAGAATTCTAAAATATGGAAAGAGATTTACTGATGGAAAGCAGGATAAATGTACCAAAGGGTATTTGGAATTTCGAACTTTTAGGTTTGAAGAAGTTCTAAAATGATACTAAACCTCTAAATTGGTACTATTTGGCATAAAGTGAACTTACAAAGCTAAAAACTTGAAATTTGGTATGCGAATCAAGGATGGAAAGTAAGTTCTGGTATACGAAGGTTGTTTTGAAAATATCTACTAAGTATGCGAAATGGTACTAAATTTGGAACAGTTTTGTTTAGGGTGAACGGATGAAACTGGAAATTTGAAATTTTCTATTGGGTAGCCTATTGGAGGTAGGTTTGTGATAAAGAGGTGGTTTGAGGAATGTGTACTGCAGGTACAGCAAAAGTACTAAGTAGTACTATATTTGGTATGATTTGGTTATATATATATATTGCTTGAAATCTGATTTTTGATAAAAGCGTTGCTAGTCACGTGTAGCCTAGATATATGGAGATGGTTTCGGAAATGCGACTATAATTGTACGAAAGGTACAATTTAATTTAATTTTACATTGGGTGAAGGGATCGAGCTACACTCCCGAAATTTTATTTTGAGGCCCCGGTTTGTATCTGTAATTGATATATGGTGATAATTGTACGAAAAGTACTGAACGGTACTATATATGGTATTGGGTGAAGGTATGGAGATAAGATTTGGTGTTTAAATTATTGATGGTATCTGTGATTGAGGTTTGGTGTTGATTTGGAAATGCGTCCTATATTTGTACGAAAAGTACTAAATGGTACTAAATTTGGTATTGGGTGAAGGCATCCAATTCCCAAATTTGATGTTGAGGTATCTGGGATTGAGAGAAGGAGGTGGTTTGGAAATTTGTCCTATATTTTTACGGAAAGTACTAAATTTAGCGTTGGGTAAAGGGGTAGAACCACAATTGCGTCTATAATTGTACGAAAAGTACTAATTGGTACTAAATTTTGGTGGATGGAAACGACGTACACCCTCGAAACTTGATATTTAAATTACTGGTGGTATTTGTGTTTGGGATTTGGCGATGATTTAAAAATGCGTCCTATATTTGTACGAAAATTACTAAATGGTACTAAATTTGCCGTTAGGTAAAGGGGTGGAGCTACAATCCCGACATTTGATATCGAGGTCTCTGTTGGTGCCTAGGATTGAGATATGGAGGTAGTTTGGAAATGTATACCATGATTATGCGAAAAATACTAAATGGTACTAGAAAACGAAAAGTACCAATTTGTACTAAATTTGGTACTGGGTAAAGGGATAAAGCTGGAACCCTGAAATTTGATATGGACGTCGCTGTTGGTGTATGTTGGTGAGAAAAGGAGTGATTTTAGTAATACATAAAAAAAGTGGAAAATGTCATAATTTAACATTAGGTGTTGGTATATTTGGGATTGGGGCTTGGGATGGAGTAAAAGGTAAACATTTTCCGACTATTTCTTCCGAAAAAGGAAAAAAAGTGAATAATATATAAAACCTTTAAAGTCGGAAAATTTACAACAATGTGTGAAGTTTTGATTAAAAAATGCTGTCAAATTGGGCAAATTGTACATTTTGAGTACTAAAAAGGCCTTAGACGAACTGTTGAAACGAATTTAAAATTTTAGCGTGGACTTTTCGCTGGCGAAATAGCGGGCATTTGCTAGTCTTACATATACAGGGTGAGATGAGAAAAACTGCAACCAACTTCAGACTGCTGTCATTACTAAGCCACTCGTCCGACAGCTGTTAAAAATATTCTACTGACAGCTTATTATATTGTTTACAAGCGAACAAAAGCATTTTCGTGAGAATTTTCCAGAAAAAAATTTATTCGTGATGGAATTCAAGCGTGATAGTGTGATTTCTTTATATTTGGCTGGAGAACTACAAGTGGCTATCGTTAGAGCATTCCAGCATATGAATGAGAATAAATCTTTTGTGTTGTCACGGAAGTGGACGGAAGAAAACAGCAACATCAGCAGAAATGGTTCGAAAAGTAAAGAAGCGACTTGACCGAAACCCGCGTCGCAGTGGCCGAAAAATGGCTCGTGAGCTGAACATATCGCAATATTCCATTCGGCAAATATTGAAAAATTAGCTCGGGGTGAGGTAAAGCCATTGAAACTGCAAAAAGGGCAAGAACTTACACCGCAACAGAAAGAAAATAGACTCAAAATAGCTAAATAGTTGCTTCGCTTGGCCGAAAGTGGTGAACTGTCGCATTCGGTTTTCTCCGATGAGGAAACATACGTTGTCCAGCAGTTTGTAAACAAACAAAATGATCGTGTTTAATTGCCAAAGAGGTCAGCTGAAAATGTGCACCTTCGGTTGGCCACCAGAACTCAAGCGCCGGCCATGGTGATGGTGGGGCCGCCATAACTGCCGATAGTCGCTCTTCGCTCGTATCAATCGACCGTGGCGTCAGAATAAATGCCGAATATTATCGCGAAATATTCTGGAGGGTGTATTAAAGCCTTGGGCACGCAAACATTTTGGCTGCAGACCTTGGACATTCCGCGCACGCGCCATTTCCATTTCCTGCGCACAATGGCCACCAAAATCTCCGGATAGCAATCCGTTTGACTTTTGTGTCTAGAGTATGTTGGAAAGCAAGGTTGGCACTAAAAAATACCAAAGCGTCGATCACTTCAAACAAGCGCTTCGCCGGGAATGGGCCAAAATGCCGCAGAGCAACATTCGGGTAGCGTGTGACTATTGTGTCTGGAGTATGTTGGAAAGCAAGGTTGGCACTAAGAAATACCGAAGTGTCGATCACCTCAAGCAAGCGCTTCGCCGGGAATGGACCAAAATACCGCAGAGCAACATTCGGGCAGCGTGTGACGGTTCCATTGGCCGTTTGAAGGGCATAATTCGTGCCAAAGGTGACCAATTCGAACAAATCTAAATTTATTCTAAAATTTGATGCTATTTCCGACATTTTTGGCTTTCATTCAATATTTTTTTTTTGTAAATTTAAAAATTATGGCGTTTGACTTTGTTGCAGTTTTTTATCTCACCCTGCATCTTCTTCTATAAAAATTTGACAAGGAAGATATTGAAGTGTTTTGGCTTATAGATAGGCTTCTTCAAGGCTTGTTCATATGAAAGTAGATAGAAGACGTTCGTCTATATATAGGGAACTTTCAACGGAGCTTTTAAAGATGTAGGACCTTTAAAAGGTATTCTATATGTGATAGACCTTTGGTAGACTTCCTATAGTTACAGGTCCTTTTACAGGTTAAAGGACCTTTTACCGGTTCTTATATATGTTCTCTATATCTACAAGATGCTCTAGTATTTTGTACATAGAAGGCATTTCTGTAAGCAGATAAATTCTTCTGGGTCTTCTAAAAGCGAACGACCAATATGGACCAAAATAGTACCAAAGAATGATTTCTTCATTCATTCATTTGTGCTTTGCGAGATTTAAATTCTCATCTCAGGTGTCGAAGACCTTTGGTGAATCAATAGAGAGTTGAGAAATAAAATCTCTTCTCTAGGACTTAAAAATGTAGACGAATTGGTCAAAAAAATTACAAATATATATTTTCTTTGGAACTTCCGATTTGGCAAATTAAAAAATGTCCGTCTCCGACTTTGCAAAGGCAAAAAATTTCCGTCTCTGGTATCGCAGCACTGATCCAACACAATGGAGAATACAGACAGAACAGAATTCGAATCGAGTAGTCTTACGTTGGTCCAATAAAGTACTATTAAGTCACTTATTTTGGGCAGCTTTTTACCTAACCAGTTTGAAATTCCCATCCCTGGTATCTGAAGCTCAATATGTAGGTAAATAGGAATTTCAATGCAGAAATTTAAGAAATACTTTGGAATTTCTGAAATTTAAACTTAAACAATCCCTGAAATTACAAACGATTTGCTGATTTTAAAACACATTTTGGCAGAAGATGACAAATAAAGAATTTGGATTCTGAATTTTTAATAGTTTATTTTCACTAAATTCAAAAAACTATTCTCCTATAACATTCAAAATAAAATCACGAACTTCATAGACGCTGGTATAAGCTCCAGGGAATTTTGAGTCACCGCATGCCTTGCCGCCCAAGACAATACCACAAACTTGTCCATACGATATGGCTGGTCCTCCAGAATTATGTAAACAGGCATCATGATTCAGAATATAGCCACAAAACATGCTGCTGGTAACTTCCATTTCACCATTCGGAGCGTCACGAATGCAATCCATTTGTGAGAGAATTGGAAATCTATTGCTACGCAATTCCTCTCTCATCAGTGGCCGAATTAAATTTGGTCTCAACCATCCACTAATGGAAATGAAATCATTCGACTCCAAGGGAGCATCACACAATTCGGCATAGGGTTGGGTGCGATCTCCCACCATGGCGGATTCCAATTTCAGCACAGCCACATCATTATGCCAATTTATGGCATTATACAAAGGATGTTTGAAAACTTTGGATATTTTACGTTTTATACCCACATCGGATTTCTTGGTGGCTCCACCCACAACAGTTATCTCCGACCCATCATATTGATCCATACAATGAGCTGCCGTTAAGACATATTGGGGCCGTATTAAAGTACCATCGCATATAACATCTCCAGAGGCAATTCTCAATTGCATGGTATAGGGGGCCTTGTAATAGGGTATGTAAACGGGATTATCATGCTTAATTACGGGTCTAATGATTTTGGCCAATTTCGAAATTATATCGTCATTTCCAGCTTGGACGTCACCAAAGAAGATAAATGCCAAAGAAACAAAGAACAGTCTAGTTATTTTTGTAGACATTATTTGCTGATGTTTTGAAACGAACTGGAAAATTTTGTTGTTTTTAATATTAGCTTCGGTAGAAGACGTAACATTGCTACGTGTTATGGGAAAACACCTGTGTTTACCCTTTATCTGCAAAATAAAATTTCCAAAAGTATGTCAATAATTTTGAGCGATCGATAATTGTTGGGGTTTTATTGTTTAGGAGCCTTCTGGGATTAAATGTGCTTCTATGGAAACCAGAATTTTTACAGAAAAATGCATGGCCTCTAAGAATTATTTTTATGGCGAATTTTGACCCTGTGTGTATGAGAGGTACATATGGCCGATATTATCCATTTTCGCACCCGACCTAGCACTTGCAATTTCATGATTAATTCTTGTTTTATACCGAGATTTTTTTTCTGTGGAATTTCCAAACTTTTTTTAGAGGGGAGTTACCTGAAGGAGTGGACCAAAATTACCCATCTCCGAACACGATCTAAGTTTGACAAAAATACTACAACGTATTATGTTTGCGAAAAATCGGATACTCCCTTCGAGAGTTATTGTGCGTCACAGCCAGACAGACAGACGGATGGACAGACACCTTGTGATCGACTCCAATTGTCCTGAAACCCATTTAGCGCACAGGGACTTAGGGTCTAAAATCTTTATTTCTATGAGGCTCGTTTTGGCCGTATCAAATGATATATACCCTCTGTATGAATATGACTCAGGGTATAATAAAGGAGTAAAGTAGTTGACTAAATTTTGGGTGACAGTCACTTTTGGTCCGAAGGTGTCAGATAAGGCTGCACTTTGGAAATTTATATTAGAATGGTACGAAAAGTACCACAAGGAACTAAATAGGTAACCCTTTTGTATTTGGCGAACTATTAGAGTTAGAATTCTTAAAATTAGAAATGAGAAATTTTGGGTAACGGTCACTCTTGTTCCGATGGTATCAGATATGGCTGGGTTTTTTGGAAATTCATTGTAGAATGGTACGAAAAGTACTGCAAGGAACTAAATGGCGTATCCTTTGTATTTGGCGAACTACTAGAATTAGAATTCTTAAATTTAAAATGAGGATCACTGATGTCGAATATGATGGATAAACTAAAGGATTTTTGGAAACTCGCACTATAACAGCACGAAAAGTACTAAAATGTACTACTTTTTGTAAAATTTCATATCATGTGTATGGTTAAAGGTAAAAACTTGAAATTAGGAATGGGAATCTAGATTGAGGAGTAGGGTCGATGTAAGCGTAGTAGTTTTGGAAGTGTGTACTCATGTGTACTCATTCGAAAAGTATTAAACGGTACTAAATTTAGTACAATTCGAATTTCGAGGAACGGATGGAACTGGAATCCTGAAATTTGCAATTAACATTACTGGATTCGGATATGGAGGCAGTTTACGAAATTTGTACTTATGTGCACGAAAATAGTACTAAATGCTACTAAATTTGGTACAATTTCGAGTTTGGGTGAATCGATAGAGCTGTAATACTGAAATTTGAAAATAAAATTATTAGTGCATTATAGAACAGTGGTATGTGGGTAATTGTGTACTAAATGGTACGTAATTTGGTACAATTTAAATTGTTTGGGGGAACAAATACAGTTGGAATTCTGAAATTTGGAGGATTGGAGTATGTAAGACATTTTGGAAACTCGCACACTTTGGCACTAAATGGTACTTAATTTGGAACAATTAAAAATTTTCGGGGAACCGATAACATTAAAACTCTGAAATTTGGAAATATTATAACTGTTGGATTGGAGTATGTAGGACATGTTGGAAATTTTGTACTTAAGTGTACTAAATGGTACTTAATTTGGTAATATGGTGAAATTCGGAAATAAGAAATATATGCGATTGTATTATGCAGTTTGGCACTGTGGTGAAGCGATAGAGCTGGAATTCTGAAATTTAAAAGCAAAATTTATATTTGACTGTGTAAAATAGGTAGTTACGAAAATTTGAAGTTAAGCGTACTAATTGGTACTAAATTTTTACTTATGTGTACTAAATGGTACCAAACTTGGTACAAATTGGAGTTGTGGTGAACTGATAAAGATTCGTACTTATGTGTACTAAATTTGGTACAATTTGGATTCATAACCCTAAAATTTGGAATTAAGAGTACTGTTGGAGTGTAGGATTGGATTATTTCGGAATTTTCAGAAATTCGTAATAATATATATTAAATTGTATTAAATTGGATTGGATTTGAACCCATATAAGTTCTGAAGTTTGGATTTTTTTTTAAATTATTACTGCAAGATATCTATATCTTCTATGTCCAAGACTCTTTACGGGTAATCTCTATGACAATGAAACCCTTTTACAAGTTTTCTATGCCCAGAAGACCCTTTGCAGGTCTTCTATGGCTAAATGACCCTTTATATGTCTTATATGGGTAAACGACCATTTACAGGCCCTCTATGACTAGAAGAAGTTTTGCAGGTCTTCAATGGCTAGAAGACTTTTTACAGGTCTTCTATGGCTAGAAGACCTTTCTATGTCTAGAAGACCTTTTACAGGCCTTCTATGACTAAACGACCCTTTACAGGTCTTCTATAACTAGAAGACCGTTTGCAGGTCTTCACCTTTAACAGGTCTTTTATGGCTAAAAGACCTTCCACAGGCCTTTTATGGCTATAAGACCTTTTACAAGTCTGCCATGACTAGAAGACTTTTTTAGGTCTTCTATGGCTGGAAGACCCTTTACTGGTCTTCTATGTCTTCAAGACGCAGGAATCCAATTATGTGACCCTTTTACAGGTTTTCTATGGTCAGAAGACCCTTTCCAGGTATTCTATGGCTAGGAGACCCTTTACTGGTCTTCTATGTCTAGAATACTCTTTGGCTAGAAGACCTTTTTACAGGTGTTCAATAGATAGAAGGCCGGTTACAGGTTTTCTATGGCTAGAAGACCTTTTGCAAGACTTCTAGGTGAACAATACTTTTTGTAGGTCTTCTATGGCTAGGAGACCTTTTGCGAGCCTTATATAGCTAAATACTTGAAATTCGGTATGAGAATCAAGTCTGGGAAATAGAGTTGATATGTGAAGGTGGTTTTGGGAATACTAAGTACACTTATACGAAATAGTACTATATAGTACAAAATTTGGTATAAGTCAGAAAGTGATTGAAATCTAAAATTTGGGATTAGGCTTGAGAGGAGTTTTGGTAATTTGTACTAAAAAAGTACGAAAAGTACTAAAAAGCTCTAAATTTTATATTTATGGTAGAAATAGAGTTGGAAATCAAAAAAAATATATTTAGTTCACCTTTTGTGGGGTAGGGTTGATATATGGAGGTCAATTTGGAAATTTAATAAAAAAAATACTGAATGGCATTAAAGTGGCGGTACATGTATACACAAATTGTCTTAAATCAGAAAAAAATGTGGTTATTTTTCTCAGCCCCGTTTAGAGGGGAATCTTGAATTTTGTACATAGATAAGGCGGGGTTTGGAAATTCGAATTTAAAACTGTGGTATAGACTTCAATTCCATATTTTTGGAGCAGAAATTTACCATGTATCGTTTGTGTTTATGTTTAATTGCAGAAAAAATCTCTTGAGAGACCTATAAACATTATTTGGTGAGAACATGTAAACAAATGCTTAAAACTCAAAAAAATAAAGATTCAGAACGTGAAATATCGAGTTAGTATCTCCCCTACATCCAGATGCTGAAAGTTATTATCATTAAATTATATTTAGTTTAAATATAAATTTTTAATTGGAACCAGCCACCAGATCGAGATCTTAAAAATAAACAATAAACATAATTTTTGTTACATTTCTTTGCCTCTGTTGTTTTTGTTGTGGTTATTGTTATGGAATTCATATTTTATTTATTCATCCAAATAAACACAACTCGAACATGGTGTTGTTTGCCTCTCCGCTGTTAAGCCCATAAAGCCGTCAATGAAAGGCAATAACCACAAAGTTAAGCAGCAGCATCAGCCGGGCAATGTTTGGTTTTGTTGGCTTATTTCGGCTTTGAGTGCCGCCAGCCGACAATGAAACCCACAAAGAAGATGGAGAAGAGCACAGCATCGAGCAAATATTGAACAAATTCTTTTTCGGAGCATTTATGAAAAAACAGAATGTCCGTCGTCTTCTCGATATGGTGTTGGAATGGTGGGGGTTTACGCTCAAGCACAAGCATTTGCCAGGGGAACTTCAGGAACATACATATACATACAAACAATCTACAAGAATCGACTAACAACCAAGTGATCTGCACACAACAACTTCGCGTGTTAGTGTGAAATTTTTATTTATCATTTACGCAGAATATTAAATATTTGCAAGAAGATCTGTTGCTTGTTGATCCATCCATACATCCGCCATCCTTCTATGCGTTTTGCCTGGTCGATTTGTTGTAGATCGTCGCAACACGTACACAGCAACAATGTCTCTCAGCTCAGTGGACTTTGGCGTCCCGTTCAGACATTGGTCTTAATATTTATGCTTTGCCCGTTTCCGATACATTCCCCCGCAACAGTATTCGATGTTGTTGCAGTTGTGCTATTTGGATTTTGGACAGCACTCATATTGGCGTGGGAATTTTTAGAACCGGCATGTTTCGTAGGGTTGCATGACGAAAGCAGAGGTAGAAACATATGATTTTTAGAATTAATCATTTCATTGATGAATATTTTAAAATGAATATTTTTATAAGGCTGGAGGACCCTTTATAGGCCTCTGAGGCTAAAATACCTATTACAGAAAACCAGTAAAGACCTTTTACAAGTCCTCTATGCCCAGAAGTCCTTTCGTAGGCCTTCTATGGTTAGAAGAGTTTTTATAGACTTCTATGGCTAAAAGCCCTTGTTCAGGTCCTCTCATCCTACAGACCCTTTACAGGTTCTCTGTGGCTTGAAGAACTTTTTATAGGTCTTCTATGGCTAGAAGAGCCTTTACAGGTCTTCTATGGCTAAATGAACCTTTTCAGGTCTTCTATGGCTAAACGAACCTTTTCAGGTCTTCTATGGCTAAAACACCCGTAACAGGTATTTCATGTCTAGAAGACCTTTCGCCGGTCTTCTATGGTTAAAAGACCCTTTACAGTACTTTTATGGTTAGAAGACCTTTTGCAGGTCTTCTATAGCTTTACAGATCGACTATAGTTAAAATACGCAACAGGTCTTCAATGTCTAGAATACCATTTACAGGTATTTTAAGGCCTGTAAGTTGTCCTTACAAGTTAAAGGACCCCTTACAAGTCTTCTTTGGCCAGAAAACCTTTTGCAGATCGTCTATGCCTAGAAAACCGGTCTTATATGGGCAGAAGATCTTTTGCCGGTCTTCTTTGGTCCTCTGTGCCGGAAGACCCTTAACAGATCTTCTGTGGCTGGAAGACCTTTTACAGGTCTTCTGCGGCTTTAAGACCTTTTACAGGTCTTCTATAGCTGACAGACATTTTATAGGTCTTTTATGTTATGGAAGACCTTCTACAGGTCGTCTATGTTAAAAAAAAAAAAGTTTACTGGTTCTCTATGTTTAGAAGACTTTTTACAGTTCTTCTAAGGCTAGAGGACCATTTACAGGTCTCCTAAGGCTAGAAGACCATTTACAGGACTTCTATGGCTAGAGGACCCTTTACAAGTCTTTCATTGCTAGAAGACACTTTACAGGTCTTCTATGGCTAAAAGACCTTTTACAGGTCTCCTATGACTAAAATACCTTATGCAGATCTGCTAGGGCCAAAAGATCCTTTACAGGTCTGTTATGGGTTGAAGGCCTTTTACACGTCTTTTAGCCATATAAGACCATTTACATATCTTTTATACCATAGAAAACCTTTTACATGTCTTATATGGCCAGAGGGCCCTTTACAGGCTTCCGATGACTAGAAGACCCTTTACAGGTTTATTAAGGCTAAAGGACCCTTTACAGGTCCTCTACGCCTAGAAGGCACTCGGGAGATATTTTAAGCCTAGAATACGCTTGAGAAGTTCTCTAAGCTTAGAGGACCATTTACAGGTTTTCTATGGCTATAAAACCTTTTACAGCTCTGCTAGGGCTAGGACCCGTTTAACTGGTTTTCCATGCCTGTAAAGGGTCCACTGACCATAAGACCCTTTACAGATCTTCTATACCATAGAAGACCTTTTACATTTCTTCTATGACCAGAGGACCCTTTACAGGCCTTCGATGACTAGAAGACACTTTACAGGTCTTCCATGCATATAAGTCCTTTTGCAGGTCTTCTATGACTAGAAGACCCTTGGGAGAACGTCTAAGCCTAGAAGACCCTTGAGAGGTCCTCTAAGCCTATAGGCCCCCTTACAGGGTTTTCTACGGCTATAAGACCTTTTACAGCACTGCTATGGCTTGGACCCCTTTTACTGATTTTCCATGCCTTAAATACCTTTTACATGTATTTTATGCCTAGAAGACCTCTTGCCGATCATCTGTGGCTAGGAGATCTTTGTCATGTCTTCCGTGGCTGAAAAATGTCTATCCTCTTAAAAATCCATTAAAAACTTTTAATTTAACAAAATTTTCAATCTCATTTTAATCACATATTTCTAACCGCCTTTACAATAAAATCCTGAAAATGCCAAACACTCGTATAGACACCGGGAAATTGTGGTCGAGCACAACCTCTACCCCACGAAACAATACCGCACAGTTCATTCCTAAAGACAGCCGGTCCACCGGAATCACCTTGGCAGGCATCGCCCACACCCAATTCGGCCGCACAAAACATGGTATTCTTAATTCGATCCTCTCCATAAAGGGCCAAATAATTTCGCCGGCAAAAATTGCGATTCACCACCGGTACACGAACGCTGTGCGCGACAATACTGGGTTCCGACTGTTCATTGAGTTTGCCCCAACCAGAAATTAGAACACGATCTCTGGGTTTCAATTGCCGTGAACACAGTGCAATTGGTTGTATAAATCTACCCAACATTGGGGCAACAAGTTTATAGATAACAATATCGGCTTCCGATCCCGTCACATTTCTATAACTGGGGTGTATTAGATACGAGGATATTAAACGCTGCACACCTTCTCCATAGATACTTGTGGCGCCAGCCACAGCAACGGTATTCTCCAGAATTTCTTCACGAACGCAATGAGCCGCCGAAACTACATGGGAATATGTCACCAATGTTCCGCCACAAAACAGATGACCATCTCTTAGGGTCCTCAGCTGCACCAGATATGGTGTGTTGGCGATATTCATTGACAAACCTCCCACAACACGACCTTGACATCGCACTTTGTTAAATAACAAGGCCAACACAAAATAGACCAAGATTTGTTTCCATCCAGCCATCTCTGACATCGAACTTCTAGTTGTCAAATAAACGTTAATCATGCCTAAGCTTGACTTTTATTTGAGTTCGGAAGTTTTTAGTTGTTATGTCACGAATCCAACTGTTTAAATAATTACAAGAATATTTTTTTTGTGAACTATTGAAAAACATTTTACAAAATGATGACGAAATTAGCCACCTTGAATTGAGGCTGCGATGTAAGTGCGCGTATTTGGGCTACATCAAAACGTGTGACATAATTTTCGTACGAATGTTTATTTTTCTAGACTTCCCAAACACGTGTCTTCTCTGAAACAAGATTTTCTATTTGAGTTTCTATCTTTCATTTACATTAAATACACATTTTAGGGTTTTGGGCAAAAATCTACCAGAAGGCAGCATTTTTGAATTGTGACGTCACAGACAATAATACTCTTCATCCAAAAGACATCTCAATTATCACTGTATATCAAAAAAAATTTGGTCAAAGTTAAAAAGCATCAGTCGATTTTGCCGACAGATGTATACCCCCAGCCTTGAGTTATGATTATTTAAACTCTTCACCCTCGAATTCGAACATGTATATCCGATTTTATTCGAAATCATAAATTTATATAGCAAGTTGTAACGAATCGCCGACTTGTTTGGCTAGTTGTGACAGATATAAGTATTGAAAATTATGACCCTTTGTAGTGAGGTACCAGAAGGGGTTAGCAGATATGTATCATCTTTACAACAAATCTTGCGTTATTTGAAATTTGAAGAGAGTTGGATTCTTATTTCGCTTTCTTTTAGCGTTTTGTTTTTCCATATCTTGAACCCTATGTGGGGGAGGTACCGGAAGGAATGGTTTGATCTCTACCAAACTTATAACAGATCTTGTGTTGATAGAAATAGTGAGACGTGCCAAGACTGATGGGAATCGAATGTAAATTTCGCGTTTTGTGACATTCAATTCAAAATTTTGAGCCTTTGTGGGGGAGATACCAGAAGCAGTGGACCGATATATTCCACCTCCACACCAGACCTTCGGTTACCATAAAATATTGTGATGTATGTAATTTGAAGATAATCGGACTCGTACATCACATTTTATAAGAGTTATAATTATTCTAAATTGTGACTCTTTGTGGGGGAGGTACTTGATGGTGTGGACCGATATTGTCTATTTTCGCACCGGACGTAGCACTGATGAAAATACTAGGATTTGCAAAGTTGGTGCAATAGTGGATAATCCTTTCTCTTGCTGTGTAGTAAATTTTTTTTTTTAAATATCGACCTTTTTTGGTGGATTTACCAGAAAGAGGGGACCGACTTTCTCTATCTCTGAACTCGATCTAAATTTGGCAGTTATATTACAATGTACCAAGTTTGGCCAGCCAGCCAGAAAGCCACACGGACATCGCTAGATCGACTCCAAATGTCCTGAAACGGAGTTGGTTCAAACGTTTTGGCGTATCAAATGATATATAGAGGGTATATAGAAATATGGCTGAGGGTATAAAAAATGATGGTTCGCGTTGCCAGTTTTTGACATACCCAGAGGGGAAAATCTCAAGGCCTTGCCGAAGAGCAACTACGTAAAATAAGTATCACATTTAGAAAAAATTTGGTTCGCTTAGCCGATGTTGGACATACCTTTAACAGCATCAAATATAGAAAAACTTTGTTTCGAAATACAGAACAGAATCGGGTTGTCCGGCTTCAAAAACCCATATCTCGGTATCCATGAAATATGATAGCACATACCTAGCATTTCGGAACGGTTATATACAGGGTGAGGTGAAAAAACTGCAACCAACTTCAGACTGCTGTCATTTCTAAGCCACTCGTCCGACAGCTGTTAAAATTATCCAGAGACAGCTCATTATATTCTTTACAAGCGTACAAAAGAATTTTTCTAGAAAAAAAGTTATTCGTCATGGAATTGAAGCGTGATAGCGTAATTTCTTTATATTTGGCTGGAAACGACAAGTGGCTACCGTTAGAGCACACATTTAAATGTGAATAAATCTTTTGTGTCCCGTACCATCGCTCATTACCGTGATCCTGGTAGCGTAGCCCGACGTCAAGGAAGTGGACGGGAGAAAACAGCAACATCAGCAGAAATGGTTATAAAAGTAAAGAAACGACTTGATCAAAACCCGCGTCGAAGTGGCCGAAAAATGACTCGTGAGCTGAACATATCGCAATATTATTCCATTCGGCAAATATTGAAAAATGAGCTCGGGGTAAAGCCATTGAAATTCCAAAAAGTGCAAGAACTTACCCCGCAACAGAAAGAAAATAGACTCAAAGGAGCTAAAGAGTTGCATCGCTTGGCCGGAAGTGGTGAACTGCCGAATTTGGTTTTCTCCGATGAGAAAACATTCGTTGTCCAGCAGTTTGTAAACAAAAAAAATGATCGTGCTTGCTTGCCAAAGAGGTCGGCTGAAAATGTGCACCTTCGGTTGGCCACCAGAACTCAAGCGCCGACCATGCTGATGGTGTGGGCCGCCATAACAGCCGATGGTCGCTCTCCGCTCGTATTAATCAACCGTGGTATCAGAATAAATGCCGAATATTATCGCGAAAATATTCGGGAGGGTGTATTAAAGCCTTGGGCACGCAAACTTTTTGGCCGCAGACCTTGGACATTCCAACAGGACTCAGCACCATGAAAAGGCAATATATTTTATGGAAACTTTTTGGCGGTTTTATAAAAAAGGCTCCAAAAAATCTATAATTTAGACATAACTACAGATTTGAAGCCCATGTGGGATAGGTATTTCCATAAGCTTTCAAATTTACATAAGTTTTCATAAGTCCGTCAACCAAAACAAAAAAAAGACTTTTCCGGAATCAGGGTGGAAATGCCTACCTCTGGAAAAAAAAAAACTTTGGAATTTCAAAAAAATCCAATAGTTTTTTTTACTAAACTAGAGTTGTTCCCCTCCCATACATTAATTCCCTCTGATTCTGATTACGGGTAGCTCTACTAAACTTACATTGAGGAGTAGGGTTTCATTTAGTCAGTTTTTAATTTTTTTCGACTAGTTTTATTCCATTTCTGTTATATTTTAATGTTTGCCAATCGAGGGGTCGAATTTTCGACTATCTCATCATTATGAGGTAAGGACATCACTCAATCGACCATTGGTTTTGCAGTCGGATATGTAGACTCTGTGGGATCCATTAAGGATGAGAGAATTTAAATTATTTTGCTTATAAAATAAAAAGGAATAACTCATTATTTTCTGGATTAAAGTATGTGGTTATCATTAATAATGGTGCTGAAAGTGACACAGGTACCAAAAAATTTGGTTCGCGTAACCACTTTAAAGAGTTAGAAAAAATATACTCATTTAAAAAATCTCAGTCTTTATTTTTAATTATATATTTGTTTTTTTATTTATTAATATTATTATTATTTTTTTTTCAGGTTATGCTTCCCTAGAAATTTTTCAAAAATTAACAGAAATATAAAAATGTTGATAAAATATTTCTATTACCTCATATCATAATTTCAAAAATTTTATAGTTTCCAAAAAATACAATCAGTGACTCTCAATTTTCAATAAAAGTAAATACAATATATTTATTTGCTAATGTTTATGTGGAAATATTTGTTTGTTTTCTTTCAAGCGATATCTGTTTTTTTTTTTTTTTTTTTTTGGGAAATTATTTCTGGTGATAGCCTTCTTTTAATGGTAGGTGATAAATTCAACAGGTCCTTTATGACCTAATCCTTTCATCAATAAAACTCTGTTTTCCCTTTGACCTTCTAATAAACACAAACACCATAATTCTAATGTTTTATTTCTCTCTTATCGAAAATGGGATAAAAACAAGAACCCGATCCTTTTAACCCCTTCGATAACCCTCATTCGCTTGGACAAATCAAACAAATCGTAAAAAATCACGATATACTCGCAACATAACTAAAACTAATGTTTTGAATACCAGGAATGAAGGAACATTGAAATTTAGTTTTGAGAAGGGAATTCTTACTCGACAAAAAAAGAAACAGAAAAAATCTCCATCAAAAGAAACAATAAAATCGTGACCATTAATGCACTTGTTGTTGTTCTTGTAGTTGTAGCTGTCAGTGTTTCTTGTGCCCCGTTTAATGTGTTATTGACGTGTGTCACGGTTTCTGTTTCATCCTCAATTCCTACGAAAAACTATTAAAAAAGGCATGGAAGGAACATTGCTGCCTGTTTCTTTAGTTGGCTCAGGAAACATAGAGCGGTTGATAGTAGCTACACATATCCACTCACTCACTCACATATATATTTTCTGTGTATACTCAAGATTTTGTTTTCCATTCTTCGTTCTCTATCTGGAATTATATTCTTCTCTGCAACGTGTGTCCCCTATTCCCTTTCAAACTCGATTACATGTGTTGTCTAACTTCAATGCATGCTCCCCATGATGATGATGTTGGGGAACCATCCAACTATCAAAGGATGGATGCTGTAGGCTTTGGCGGGGATCGGACATCCAAATCGAACTATACATGTATAGAGAATTATACAACAATTGCACTTGAATTATTCTGTTGAGGATGCAATTAACTATGGCCATAAGTCTCCACTCGGTTGTTTTGTGTTCGCCTAGCCAGTTGGAGAGTTTTTTGAACTTTAGACAAACCGTCTGCCATTGGGGGCTTTACAAAGAATTTCCATACAATTTCAAGTTTATGTGCAATTGTATTTGACTTCTTGTTTTCTTGAAAATGTGTTCTTTTTGTTCACAGTGGTTCTCTAATAATATATGTTAGTAGCTTGGGTTGGTTGGTATAATTATATTAAAGTCTTATTTTGCATACCAAAATTTGCGTTTATATAGAGTCTGATAATAACTGCAATTTAGCAGGTTCATCCCGACCTTATATTTTTCAGGACAGGAACAGAGCACATGTTCAAATCTAGCCTCGCTTCCCCATTGTTTGATCGATTACCAATGATTTTTTATACTGCGATAATTCGTAAAATATTTAATAAATTTTTGTTTTAAAATCGTCAATATTTCATATAAAACAAGTAAACAACACTACAATAAGTTCCAAGTCAATTTTGAAAGATTTTGTTTTTCAAATAATGTCCCTGTCCATAACTCTCTACTGATGCGAAATTCTTTGTCGATTAGTTTTCAATTGTGGCCTATAGAGCGACTACAAAATTAGAAAAATTTAATTTTTTTACCATTTGAACCCCTAAATGTACATCTTACGAACAATAGGCTTTAATTAAACACTAAAACCAAACCCACGCAAAATTTCGTTGGGATCGGACGATAATTACGACATGCATATAATACCCTCAAAACGTAGTGTTGCAGGGCCTAGAAATTTACAAAATTTACAATTCAAAATTTTAAGTCAAATATGACAAAAATTAAAAAAAATGGAACACTATTTATTGTTTCATTTTTCCTCGATTTTCATAGATTTTATCCTTTTCTAGCAAGAGACCATTCCGAATTGAATTTCGGCCCAGCGATTCTTGACTTATAAGCAGAATAAATAATATATGCTCCTTTAACATATTAATTGCACCTATTTTGCTATATATCCTATTTATAACTTTAATGGTCAGGAGTGACCTTTTCATGTATTTGTGATTTGGCTGGGTTTAAAAATATTCGCGTTTTTGTGGAAAATGTTCATATTTTCTAACATAATAGTTAGGGTCTATTTCACCCGCTAAATATTGCTAGAAGGCGTCCCAAATTGGTGGGCTTCTGTCCAGTCCCAAACACTAACTCCATGTAAATTTCAGCGTCGATTGGTTCACAATTGTGGCCTATAGAGCAAATCAGGAAAGTTTTTTGGTTTTTGGCACATTTTAACCCCTAAATGTTTTGCAATCATCTCCAAAAACAATAGGGTTCTATTCTAACCCCAACCCCAACTCTATTTTCAATTTCGTCAGGATCGGGCCATAATTGCGACCTGTAGCTTCATTACAAATTAATATGGACAGACGGACGGACATACATAGCTGGATCGACTCAGTTCAGCGAGATAAGAAAAAAAGAAAAACTGAAACAAAGTCAAATGCCATAATTTTTAATTTTTTTTTAATTTTATTGAATGAAAGCAAAAATGGTTTGAAATTTCATCAAATTTTAGAATAAGTTTAGATTTGTTCTAATTGATCACCTTTGGCACGAATTATAGCCTTCGAAGCCCAATAAAACCGCCACATGCTGCCCGAATATTGCTCTGCGGTATTTTGGTCCATTCCCGGCGAAGCGCTTGCTTCAGGTGATCGACACTTTGGTATTTTTTAGTGCCAACCATGCTTTCCAAAGTACTCCAGACACAATAGTCCAACGGATTGGTATCGGGAGATTATGGTGGCCATTGTGAGTTGGAAATGATGCGAGAAACCTAATTTTGTAACCATTATTGGGTGGCACGTGCTGAGTTCGATGGTGCTGAGTTCTGTTGGGATGTCCAAGGTCTGCGGCCAAAATGAATATTTTCGCGATAATATTTGGCATTTATTCTGATGCCACAGTCGATTAATACGAGCCATCACCATGGCTGGCGCTTGAGTTCTGGTGGCCGCAACCTCCAACACTATATCTCAATTCTAGGTACCAGGAGAGACCTCAATATAAATTTTGGGGATTCCTTACCTTTTCCTTCATCCAATATCAAATTTTGTACTGTTTAGTACTTTCGTACACATATAGTACACATTTCCAAAACCGCCTCTACATGTTCATCACAGATACCAACATTCATATATATCAAATTTGAGGATTCCGACCCTACTCCTTCATCCAATACCAAATGTGGTACTATGTAGTACTTTTCATACAATCTCAGTACACATTTCCAAAACCATAACTCAATTCCAGATACCAACAGAGACCTCAATATAAAATTTCGGGATTTCTGCCCTATTCCATCATCCAACTCCCAATTTAGTACCACTTAGTAATTTTCGTACATATTTTCGAAACAATATCTGAATTCAAGATACCAACAGAGATTTCAAAATCAAATTTGAGGATTCGAGCCCTTCATCCCCCTCATCCAATACAAATTTAAATAGTATTCAAGTACTTTTCGTACAATTATTGTGTATGTATAGTAAACGTCCATGTCCAGGCTACACATGAACAGCGATTTCTGTTCACCCAATACCAAATTGTACCAAATATAGCACTATTTAGTACTTTTCGTGTACTTGTAGTACACATTCCCGAAACCACCAGTTTCAGATTTCCAGCTCCATCGATTCATCAGAATTCCAATTTCTAACAGAATTAGTAGAATTTAGTACTCATAAGAACAAATTTCCATAACTTTCTGCATACTCCCACGGTAATCTCAATTCCATATTTTAGGATTCCACCCCTGTTGGTTCGCCAAAAAACAATTTGTACTTTATTTAGTTCATTTTAGTGCAAATTTTCAAATCTACCTACATATCCGAATCCTACACTCCGACAGTAATCTTATTTCCAATTTTCAGGAGCTATATTGGTTCACCCAAATCTGAAATGTATCAAATTTAGTACCATTTAGTACACTTAAGTATACACTTTTCATAACTACCTACATCACACGGTCCAATAGAAATCTTATTTTCAAAATTTCAGAATTCCGTCTCTTTTTTTCATCCAAATCAGAAGTGTACCAAATTTAATACCATTTAGTACACTTAGGTGCACATTTTCATAACTACGATCACACGTTCCAATATTAATCTTATTTTCAAAATTTCAGTATTCCGTCTCTGTTGGTTCACCCAAATTTTAAATGTACCAAATTTAGTACCACTTAGTACCCTTAAGTACAAAATTTTCATAACTACCTGTATCACACGGTCCAATAGTATTCCCACTGTACCGGTGCATTAAAAAATTTAATTGTTCCAAATTTAGTACCTTTTAGTACACATAAGTACGAATTTCCAACACTACCTACATTCCTCAGTCCCAAAGTACATACAATAGTAGACTTATTTCTAAATTTCAGAATTCCAGCTCTATCGGTGAACCCCAATCGAAATGATACCAAATTTAGTACCATTTGGTATTTTTCGGGCACATAAGTACAAATTTCGAAAACTTACTCCCAATCATACACTCCGGAAAAAACATTAATTTAAAATTCAGTATTCGAGCTCCACCCTTCCTCCAAACACAATTTGTACTAAATATAGTACCATTTAGTACTTTTCGTATACATAAGTATATACTTTTAAAACTACGTCCTTACATCGCCTCTACTCTTCAATTTTGATTACAATTCCAAATTTCAAGTTTTCAGCTCTATCCGTTCACATGATATCAAATGGTACAATTTTAGAAGTTTAGTAGCATTTGAGACATTTTCGGAACCTTAAAGCATGGATTTTTAAAAACTCTTTCGTACATCTATCCTTCACTCGATCAGTGAATATCATTCCAAAATTTCAGATTTCTACCTTATTCCGTTTTTCCAATACAAAGTGTTAAATTTTTAGTACATTTTCGTACACTTTTAGTACGAATTTCCAAAAACCCATGCTTATCGCCCGCCTCGTGCAATATTTCCAGATTCTAGCTTCAGCCGTTTCGTCTGGGAGTCGATTCTCAGTCAGTCAGTTATCCCTACTCTTTTAGATAATAAAGAATTTTATTTTTACCTCAATTCTATCTCCCATCTGACCCCCAGAACTAATGTTCAATGCCTGTGCCTTCCACTTCACTGTGCGGTATGTTGCATTTACTCTTGTTTTTTTTTTTTTTTTTTTTGCCCTTATTGCATTTATAAAGATGTACATAAACTTAAATTGCCACAATAGTTGCAGACAGGATGTTGTTGTTCGCCTCTTTGACTTTGCTGCAATTTTCTACTTCCACCTTCCCTACCCCAAGCCAATTGGCGTTGCTGGTAGACACCTCTAATAGTTCTGGATTTTCAAAGACTAGCACAATAATTTTTCTTATATAAAGCTAATAATGATGTTGATGATGATCATCATCAGCATCATCATCATTATAGTTATTACAATATTCTTACATTGAAGATTTCTATCATTAGTTGCTGGAGTTTATTGAACTGCCTTCGTGATGCAGAACAACTTCGCAATAAACATTGCCCTTGCAGTGCTGCAACCCACCATTGCTGAGTTGTTAGCTGATGAAAAACACTGAAGGCGGCCTCCACAGCCAGCCAGCCATGCTGATGTGGTGTAGATGTTGGACCCCATCAAAGGGCTGGCTATATTTAAAGTAAATGCTACTGTTGCATTGCTCCGCACACAGAATCATTATTTGTAATTGTGGAAATATGGCTTGTCTTCATCATTTGTTGAAATTACATTTGTACGGAGTGGTGAATGTAGGGGGGATTCTATTGAGGTAGGCACAACGATTAGATGGCAGACAATTCCATTTTTTGTAAATTACATTAAAATGTGTGTGTAAAAAAGTCACGTAGGAGCCAGGGTCATTTACCACACTTGACTTAATTTTAGGTGTGGGGGTCTATTGTCTCTTATTGTGAGTAACATTATTGAAATCTCAAAAGAAGAGTTTGTTTAAAAGAAAATTATATACATTTAACATCTCCTACCGTTCTCCTATTAATGCTATTTGTATAACCTTAGCCGTATGGCTACAATGGGTATATATTTTTAGACCCTAGGTCTCTTTGGACCAAATCCGTTTCAGGACATTTGGAGTCGATCTAGCGATGTCCGTCCGTCCGTCTGTCTGGTTGATTGGTTGGTGCGAACGAATCCAAAACTTGTTACATCCTGATATTATTGTCAAACTTAGATCGAGTTCAGAGAAGGGCAATATCGGCTCACTCCTTCTGGTACCTCCCCCCACAAAATGTCAATATTTTTAAAGAAAAAAATTAACTGCACAGAAAGAGAAAGGATAATCCGATTTTTCTCCAACTTTCCATATATATAATATTTGCATCAATGCTAAGTCAAGTGCGAAAATGGACAATATCGGTCCATTCAATCAGGTACCACCCCCACAAAGGGTCAAAATTTGGAATAATTATACTTTTGTGAAATGTGATGTAAGAGTCCGATTGTCTTCAAATTACACACATCCCAATATTTTTATTAACACAAGGTATGTTGTGAAGATGGCATATATTGGTCCACTCCTTCTGGTACCTCCCCCACAAGCGCTCAAAATTTTGAGTCACCATGAAGCTCATAAAACGCGAAAATAACATCTGACTCAACTTGGACCGGGCACATCTCAATATTTTCATCCACACAACATCTGTTATAAACATGGTAGAGATCGGACCATTCCTTTCGGTATCTCCCCAACAAAGGGTCAACATTTTGAAAAACCAAAACGATAATAAAATCCAAAATAAGCATCCGGCTCCTTTCAAATTGCACACATCACAATATTTTTACTAACCCAAGATCTGGTGTGAAGATGGGATATATCGGTCCACTCCTTCTATTACCTCCCCCACAAAAGGGTCACAATTTGGAGTATCCATGAAGGTCATGAAATGGTCTGCTATATCGGGTACCTCACGCATATATCCAAATTTTCCAAAAATCTGCACATATCTCATATAAAGTATAGGAAGTAGTCGACATATAAGCTGAGATGAAAAAACTGCAACCAACTTCAGACTACTGCCATTTCTAAGCCACTCGTCCGACAGCTTTTAACATTATTCCAATGGCAGCTCAGTATATTGTACAAAATCACTTGGGTGAGAATTTTCCAGAAAAAAAGTTATTCGTGATGGAATTCAAGCGGGATAGTGCTATTTCTTTATATTTGGCTGGAAAACCACAAGTGGCTATCGTCGGAGCACTCCAACATTTAAATGTGAATAAATCTTTTGTGTCTCGTATCATCCATCGTTACCGTGATACTGGTAGCGTAGCTCAACGTCAAAGGAGTAGACGAAAGAAAACATTTTGCAGAAATGGTTCGAAAAGTAAAGAAGAGACTTGATCGAAACCCGCGTCGCAGTGGCCGAAAAATGGCTCGTGAGCTAAACATATCGCAATATTCCATTCGGCAAATATTAAAAAATGAGCTCGGGGTAAAGCCCTTGAAATTCCAAAAAGTGCAAGAACTTACACCGCAACAGAAAGACTCAAAAGAGCTAAAAAGTTGCTTCGCTTGGCCGGAAGTGGTGAACTGACGAATTTGGTTTTCTCCGATGAGAAAACATTCGTTGTACAGCAGTTTGTAAACAAACAAATGATCGTGGCAGAAAGGTTAGCTGAAAATGTGCACCTTCGGTTGGCCACCAGAACTTAAGCGCCGGCCATGGTGATGGTGTGGGCCGCCATAACAGCCGATGGTCGCTCTCCGTCGTATTAATCGACCGTGGCATCAGAATAAATAAATAATGAGTGTTATATTCCGGAGGGTGTATTAAAGCTTTGGGCACGCAAGCATTTTGATCGCAGACCTTGGACATTCCAGCAGGACTCCGCACCATCGCACTCAGCACGCGACATCCAAGAATGGTTACAAAATGAGGTTCCTCGCTCCATTTCCAGCGCACAATGGCCACCATAATCTCCGGATACCAATCCGTTGGACTATTGTGTCTGGAGTATTTTGAAAAGCAAGGTTGACACTAAAAAATACCAAGTGTCGATCAACTCAAGCAAGCGCTTCACTGAGAATGGGCCAAAATACCGCAGAGCAACATTCGGGCAGCGTGTGACGGTTTCATTGGCCGTTGAAGGCCATAAATCGTGCCAAAGGTGACCAATTCAAACAAATCTAAAGTTATTCTAAAATTTGATGCTATTTACCGACTTTTTTTGCTTTCATTCAATAAAATTTAAACCGAAAATTTAAAAATTATGGCGTTTGACTTTGTTGCATTTTTTTTATCTCACCCTATATATCACAAGTGTATATTCCAGTTACGATTATTCAAACTGCTGACCCTTTATGAGGAAGGTTCCGAAGCAGTATGCCAATAACAATATTTTTTCTTTACTTTTCTTCACATCGCAAAATTCTCCAGCGGATGCGGCATCTTTCCATTGGAATGTTAAAGAGATAAACATAAGCAGTGCAATGAGGATTATTGGAGCCTAGAGTATTAGACTCTAGTAACATGAGATGCTCACACATTGTGAAAATAGACTGTTCTTTTTTTGGTTGGGCATACCCCAAAATATGTTTGAGCGGAAATATCCCCGACATCACGTTTGAATTTCTTTAGAATTTTTGCTCTCATTTGCTATTTTTTCCCCACTGCTATTTGTTTAATAACTATTTGTTCCCAGCATCATCATTAGCTTTGGACGGCCCTCATTCAATGTTTGCCGCCTAATATTCTCTATGGCAATTTTTGCAAAGCTTTCAGATTACTAGATTTTTATTTGTTTATTCAAAACTGTCGGCCTTTTCTAATGTGTGTTCGACATTATTGACATTGACATCCATACAGACATATGTTTGTACTTAAGTTTGTTTTATGTGGAAGAAAAAAGTTTTTTCTCTTATTTGCCAAATCTGGTGTGAAATGAATGTCAATTTTGTTTATGAATGAATCAAACGCCGATACCGTTTTGTTAATGAAAATGCTGGCATGGATGTAAATGAGTCATTAATTGTCGAGTTAGGAAATATTAATCGGCAGATATAAAATCTCAGTCTATGTTGATACTTATGCGTATTTATGTATATGCTAAGCATATACGTTCATGCTCTTGTATATCAAAAAAATATCTGCATCAATGTTCCCGATATATTTCACAGTCCTATAGGGTTGTCCAAAAAGAGATATAAGTTTGATTCAAAAGTACAAACAACACCGCACCCCCACCTACTTATTTGTTCCTGTATCACCATACCGTAATTGTGGCCCTTACATCATTTTCCAACTCTGGTCCATACAAATTACTATGGAAATAGGGATCTCTCAGGGGGTACGTGTTAACGTCACAATGAAATTTGATAGAGAATATGTCTTTCTCCAAAAAGTAAGATCCTAACGTATATTTTAACTAGGAAAGACCGATAGAAAATTGATCAAAAAACAAGTTGAAAAGTTTCAATCGGTTTTACCGACAGATGTATACCCTCAGGTAATGTTCGATTATTCAAATATATTTCGACTTCTGTTATGATTATTCAAGTTGTTGACCCTCTATGGAGTAGCTTTCGAAGGAATGGGCCAAAATTGTCCATTTTGTATTGGATCCAAGTAAATATCACATAAATATTGCGTCGTGCCAGGTTTGAACTATATTGGTTACCTCCTCTATTATACCCTTAGCCATATGGCTAGAGAGGGTATATATCATTTGATACTGCCAAAACGTGCCTCATCGAAATAGTATCTGAAGAAAGTATCCGATTTGATCCAAACTTGGTACATCGTAATATTATTGTCAAACTTATATCGAGTTCGGAAATGAGCAATATCGGTCCACTCCTTCTGGTACCTCCCACACAAAATGTCAACATTTTCAAAGAAAGTAATTTACCGCACACAAAGAGAAAGGATAATCCGATTTTGCTCCAACTTTGCAAGTCCTAATACTAGCATCAGTGCTAGGTCAGTTACGAAAATGGACAATATCGGTCCACCCCATCAAGTACCTTCCCCACAAAGGGTTAAAATTTTGAATAATTATAGCTTATAAAATGTGAATTAAGTGTCCGATTGTTTTCAAATTTCAGATATCCCAATATTCATATTAAGGTCAGGTGTTAAGATGGAATATATAGGTCCACTCCTTCTGGTACCTCCCCCACAAATGGTCGAAATTTTCAAAAAATATATTTTTTGCACAGAAAGAGAAACGATAATCCGATTTTGCTCCAACATTGCAAATCCTAATATTTACGTCAGTGCTAGGTCTGGTGCGAAAATGGACATTATCGGTGCCCTCCATCCATCCGATTCCATTCCAGATTTGGTACATCTCAATATTTTCATCAAAACAAGATCTTTTATAAAGATGGTAGAGATCGGAACATATCTTTTGCTACAACACAACACAACACTCGGAGAATGCGAAATAAGCAATGAACACTCTTCAAATTTCACAGATGATATATATCTGTGAACCCCTTCAGGTATCTCACTCACAAAGGCTCACAATTTTCAATAATTTTATCTGTCATATCTTGCTAAACAAGTCAGCGATTCTTTACAACTTTTGCCAGAAACCTGAGATGAATATGGAATTTATGATTTTCCATAAATTGGATATTTTCGATTTTCTTGTAATTTTGCCAATATCAATATTTTTATATGTATTAAATGATGTATGCAAATGGTATACTTCGGTCGATTATATCTGGTACCTCACGCACATGTAAACATTTTCTAAAAATTATCACATGTCTCATATAAAGTGAAGGAAGTTACCAATATAGTCCAAACCTGGAACTTCGCAATATTTATATCATATTTATTTAGGTCCGATACGAAATGGTCGATGACCCATTCCTTCGGAACCTACTCCATAAGGGGTTAAACATTTGTATAATCATAATGGAAGTCAAAATATTTTGAAATAATCGTACATTGACTGAGGTTATTTTTTAAATTGTTTTTTGAAAACTTCGACTTTTTGTGGGGGTAGAACCAGAAGGAGTGGACCGATATGGTGCGATAAGTTTGATAATAATATTACGATGTACCAAGTTTTGATCAAATCGACTCCAAATGTCCTAAAGCGGATTTGGTCCAAAGAGACCGAGGGCCTAAAATCGTTATTTCGGTGAGGCACGTTTTGGCCCTATCAAATGATAATACCCTCTGTAGCCATATGGCTGAGGGTATAAATAAAATGGACTGATGGGTAATTTACTTCTTGGGCACTTTGAAATAGCATTGAGAGTTCACCTTTTAGTACATTCATGGTCAATTACGAATATGAACTTGATCAACTCATTATTTATGGTCCACAAACTAGTTCTCCTTTTCGGTCCTTTGGAGATTCGCAGTAAAACAAACATTCCAAGTATGTGTTAGATCAAGTTCTGTTTGTCTCACGTTTAGTGTTGCGAATTTAATTCAAAGGACTGTAAACATTTTATCCCGAGAATATTTGTGTTTTTTTTTTTATGAATCTAGCGCAAAATTGGTATTGATACTATATCATTTTGTCTGTTTAGCTCAATCATTCAACTGAAATCGGTAATATATCCCAGCAATGTTCAGAATATGTTCAGTGATCCAAAAAAAAACTTAGATCACCAAACGAAGGTTTTTTCTTATTTTATATATTTTCGAGGACAAATTGTGTTCCACCCCACTCACTGTTGTTGTCGACACCACATGACAATCTTTGTGTCATCTTCAACATGTGTTCAACAATTTGTTGCGAGTCGTCAGACACAATGACATTTTATTAAACCCCACTAAAACTTTCAATGCTTTTTTATTACATATCGCCAGGCGACCACAATGAAAAAAACTACAAAGAGGCGCTTACAAAAACAATACCAAAAGTCCTCAAGTGACGAGAAAGTTGTCCGCCACAGAACTTCAGAGACATTCTTTCAGTCCGCAGAAATTATATTTCATTACAAAACGATGAGAAAACTTCAAATTGACACACATAATGATAATGACCCCCGCAGCACAAAGAAGAAAAAACACGGGGTGGGGTAGTCAGTTCCATTCATTGAAGTTAATTTCAGAAAGAATGGACCTTTCTAAAATTTGGCGAGCAAAAAATGGACTACTGCCAAAAGAAGTTATTTCGTGGGCCACTTTATTTACACTCACTCACTGATCATGTGTTTGTTGCCGCTGTCGCTCGCTGATTAACTCCGTTTATGAGCGAGTCCTGTGCTTTTAATTAAATGAATAACAAAATGAAATGAAAACAAGACAAGATTAAGTAACACCCAGCCGACTTGAAAGATGATGACAACGAGTAGGGGGAGGAGGGGCAGTCTGACGATGATGATGGTGATGATGTTGTTATAAAATAAATATCACCAATTAAATTTAATTTTCTCTATCATAATTCTTTTCAATTTTGCGTTCTGCAGCAGCGGCAGCTTCTCTTCCTTTCCTGCCATTACATCCTTTTCTGTTATGAAATTCGACACATTTATCTTCAATGGAATGACATGGCCGCAGCGAAGACTTAAAAAGCATAACAAAATGTTAATAAGAATCATTAAAGCGTGAGATGTCCAGAATTGCCTGCACCATGTGTGTGTGTGGGTATTGTGGAGAATGCTTAAAACCTCAGCCAGTCAGCCAGACACTCAAGATCGTCCGGCACCATATGGCAGGCATGCAAAATTTACATCACTTCTTAGATAAGGTTGCGGTTTTTTTGTGTCTTTTTGCTATGGTAGGCTATTTCAGCTGAGCGGATTTAGTTAAATTATTAACTGGATTTTCAGCAGATTTCAGAAGTAATACAGAATAAGGCTATAGAAGCCAGAAGACCTGCTGCAGGTCTCCTATAGCCGGAAGACCTGCTATAGTTCTCCTATAACCAGAAAACCTGCTACAGGTCTTCTATAGCCAGAAGACCTTATATAAGTCTTTTTGGCCAGAAGACCTTATACAGGTCTTCTATAGTCAAAAGACCTGCTACAGGAATTCCATAGCCCGATGACCTTCTATAGGTCAGAATGCCTGCTATAGGTCTCCTACAGGTTTTCTATAGCCAGAATACCTGCTGCGGGTCTCCTATAGCCGGAAGACCTGCTGTAGTTCTCCTATAACCAAAAGACCTTCTATAGTTCTCCTACCAGAAGACCTGCTACAGGTCTTCTATAGACAGAAAAACTTCTACAGGTCTTCTATGACCAGAAGACCTTATACAGTTTTTTTTGGGCCAGAAAACCTTCTACAGGTCTCTATAGCCAAAAGACCTGCTATAGGACTTCCATAGCCAGATGACGTTCTCCAGGTCTTCTATAGCCAGAAAACCTGCCATATGTCTCCTACAGGTCTTCTACAGCCAGAAAACCTTTTACAGGTCCTCTACAGCTACAAGACCTTCTACAGGCCTTCTATAGCCAGAAGACCTGATATATGTCCCATACAGGTGTTCTACAGCCAGAAGGCCTGCTACAGGTCTTCTACAGCCAGAAGACCTTCTACAGGCCTCCTATATACAGAGGATTTTTTTCGGGTGTTCTATAGCCGAAGACCAGATAGAGGACTCATTTAGGGAAAGTACTCTTATAGCCAGAAGACCTGCTACAGGTCTCCTATAGCCGGAAGGCTTGCTATAGGTCTCCTATAGCCGGAAGGCTTGTTACAGGTCTCATACAGACAGAAGACCTGCTACATGTCTGCTATAGACAGAAGACCTGCTACAGGTCTTCTATGGCCAGAAGACCTGCTACATGTCTTCTATAGACAGAAGACTTGCTACAGGTCTTCTACAGACAGAATATCTGCAACGTATCTTCTATAGACAGAAGACTTGCTATAGGTCTTCTATAGACAGAGGAACTGCTACAGATCTTCTATAGATAGAGGACCTGATACCGTTCTTCTATAGACAGAAGACCTGCTACAGTTCTTCTATAGATAGAAGACCTGCTACAGGTCTTTTATAGACAAAAGATCTGCTGCAGGTTCTGTAGAAGGTCTTCTATAGCCAGAAGTTCTTATACAGGTCTTTTTTGGTCAGAAGGCCTTATACAGGCCTTTTTGGCCAGAAGACCTTATACAGGTCTTCTATAGTCAAAAGACCTGCTATAGGACTTCCATAGCCAGATGACCTTCTATAGCTCAGAATGCCTGCTATAGGTCTCCTACAGGTTTTCTATAGCCAGAAGACCTACTACAGGTCTCCTATAGACAGAAGACCTGCTACAGATTTTCTATAGACAGAAGACCTGGTACAAGTATTCTATAGAACTAAAGGCTTCTACAGGCCTTCATTAGACAGAACAACTTCTACAGATTTTCCATAGCCAAAAGACTTGCTACAGGTCTCCATAGCCGGAAGACCTGCTACAAGTCTCCTATAGCCAGAAGACCTGCTACAGGTCTTTCATAGCCACAAGACCTTCTACAGGCCCTCTAAAGACAGAAGACCTTCTGCAGATCTTCTAGAGACAGAAGACGGTCTACTAGTCTTCCGAAGACAAAAAACCTCCTGTCTGTCTTCTATAGCCAGAATGCCTTTTGCAGGTCTTCTATGGGACCAGGAACTTTTACAGGTCTTTTATACACAAAAGATCTTCTGCAGGTCTTCCATGGATAGAAGACCTTTTACAGGTCATCCGGAAGACCTTCTTTCATGGACAGAAGACCTTCTACAAGTCTTCCCTAAATATTCCGCAGTTTCTGTTGGCATTTTATGGCTTTTTACAATTAAGGACAAGCGATTTTGTGCAGTGCAGTGTGAACATAAACGAGCTCTACTTAGATATCGTGACATGGCGATTTTTTTCTCTCCCAGCTGCTTTGTAAATCTTGTTCGGTACTACGATGTACTGAGTTGGTAAACAAGTATTCCTACGGAAGATTGTTTTTTGGTTGTCGAAACCAGTTGTGTTGGCTAGAGAATAGTTCATCCTTTTGCGTAGTACAACCACGACAACCTCGGCCACGACGACGAGTACATAGAAAATTACAAACAAAAACAAATATTCGAAAAGGCAATCGACCGATTCCTCCATACATAGACCATACACTTCGAAGTAGTTACTGCAATCTGAGAAGCAGCTCTTTTTTTACCCACCATTTTTTTTTTTTAATTTTTTCTTTAAGAAATCGTGTTATTTTTTCTTCAAAACAAACTTTCAATGGCCGCCATGGCTGGCAGACGTCGTCTCCCAACATCCACTCGATGGCGATGTAAGAAGTGCAAGGACCTCGACGAATGTTTGTAAACAATAATAACCATTGAAAGTCTGTCAATGATCTTCGTGGCGTGAGCCTCCAAGATTTCTGTTGTGTATCTATCTGGTTTGTTTTGTTCTCTGGCATTTCGATTTTGTTGTGTTATCCAACAACAACGTTCCTCCAGCCTAGAAGGAAGACTTCTCAAGTATTTCTGCCATTATGTGCAGAGCTTTGTAATGATTTGTATGACTGCCTTTTTTCATTTTTATTTTCTATGTGTTTGTTTGGTATTTTCTCCTAGCCCCCCAATTCCTGGGCTTAATGACTTCCGTTGACGTCGTCGTCTTCTTGTCATGGCTACACCCAGAAAAGTGTCAAGGTTGTTCAAAACATAAGATTTTACTTCATCCTCTCCTTTTTTTATTTTCTCTTCTGTCCAACCATAGTTGGTCCATATTATTTACAGATGACATATTAATATCGCATTAGTGTTACATTTGCTTACCCACTCCGTGCATTGCCGTCCAAATCGTCAACTTCTTAACTGTGGGAATTTTAACGTTGAAGGGCTTCAGTTTGCGGTCAAGGATGTGAAGTGCGGACAACTGACATATGGAGAGGGTTATTTTTAGTTCACTTTGATATTTTAGCTTTATTGTTTTATTTTAAGGTATATCGTACTTTTGAAGGATGT
Source organism: Musca domestica (assembly GCF_030504385.1). Lineage (NCBI taxonomy): Eukaryota > Metazoa > Arthropoda > Insecta > Diptera > Muscidae > Musca > Musca domestica. The sequence continues at coordinate 1,282,387 of NW_026712211.1, forward strand.
TTTCAGTGAACAAGCCAATAACCATTCGGAAATAAAAAAACATAAAACAGAGAATTTTTATAAGAAAAATTGGGATCAGTCCTAGAAGAGCGTATAGACATAGAATGATCGAAAAATCTGTTTATCGCTACTTCAAAAATACATAACTATCTAAGGAACAAGTAACAAGGGCACGAAGTTCGGTCTTACTGAACTCTTGATACCCTCCCCACGAACAACTGAAAACTTTCAAAAGTATGCCAATTATTAATTATTTTTTGCATTACGTTTTTAAAACTCAAAATTCCGAATATTTCGTGGCTATGACCCATGTAGGCAGTTTTCAGTTGAAAGAGCTGGCTAATATCATGTCAATGCCAAGCTTTGAAAATTTTTATTTAATAATGACACCATATTCTTTACAATTCGGAATATCAGGTGATGCTATTATATTGGGCCTCTACAAAAAAACCTAGGCCTGTGTGGAAAATTTTCTGACTTAGTAGTTGGTATCCATTAAAAATTTAAAATACCCAATTTTAAACTTGTCAGTGAAAAAATTCAGTAGAATCGTTAAAAACTCTGAATAATTGTTTTACCGCCACATGGAGCTACACGAACCCTGGTCCTTTATAAACAATTTTCTGTCAGAGATCTTGATACCCATTACGAACATTAAATATCGATTGGAAATGTATCTGAAAACAACACAATAACGAAATACTGTTTGTTGTACCTTTTAATTCATTCCGTACCCTGAAAGTGTGAAGTCCTGATAATCCAGCCGTTTTTCTCCCATATATAACAAACTGTAACCCTCATTAAAAATTTTGATGTTCTGACTCCTATCGATTACACCAAGGAAAAGATCATTGCAAATTGTCAGAGTTATATCTATAAAAAAAAATCGTTCAATAACCATTTGGCAACTTTCGTACCTTTTAAGAAAGAATTACCAAAAATCTCAATCTTCGTTCAAAAATTTAAAATTCAATCTCAAATCAATCACACAATATCAATTCGTACTATTTTCTACCTTTCATTACTCAGATTTATTTCACCCCTTTGCACTGTACCTGCTCCTTCCAATCACCAAATAACAATGCGATACTAATTTATACTTTTTAGTACTTTTCGTACCTTTCAACGTTTCACAAATTCAGACTTAATTTACTTTTACACCAAGAGCGACAATCTTGTTTTAGATTTACCGATCACTTAATTATATTGTATAATCATTTACCCATCACGTACCCTTATAGTACATCGTTCCAAAAATCCAGATTTATTTCACCCCTTGCGCTAAAAGTAGCCCTATTACAAATCTTCTTACTAATTGTCCAATTTCAATCTAGTGCTTTGTGCCTTTTCGTAACTCCAAAATTGGGATTTCCAAAATCCAGGCCATTCTCAACATTTGTTACAAACAATGTTGTACTGTTTTGTACCTGTAGTTACTTTTCGTACTCTTAAGTATAACTCAAAAAAACGCACGCTTTTTTCAAACCTTAACACCGAGTTATATCCTCATAAAAAATTGCATAGTACCTTTTGTACGTTTTAGTACTTTTCGTGTTCTTTAAATAGAAATTTCCCAAAAATTCCGCCATATCTCAAACCTCTATCAAAATTTCGAAGATCTAGCTTTTCTTACCAGTCGTTGAGTAACAAAGTCGTACCATTTTGTACACTTAAACTACAAAGTTCCACAAATTCAGGCTTAGTTCACTTTTGCTCTAAAAGTGAACTTCTTGAAAATTTTCAAAGTTCGAGATTTATCGATCACTCAAAAATAACGTTGCAGCACTTCGTACCTTTTAGAACTTTTGATACCCCTAAAGTACAACGTTCAAAAATAACTGGCTATTTTTCACCCTTTGTACCAAGAGTAAGCCCCATACTAATTTTTAAGATTCTATCTCTTACCAATCGTTTAATTGCAATGTGGTACCATTTTGTACTTTTTAGTACCCTTAAGTTAGAAATTTCCAAAAATTCCCACTTATGTCAAACTTTTTAAAAACTGTACAGATCCAGCTCTCTTTGCACCAAGAGCGACCTTCTTCTACCTTTACATATCACTTAATAATAATGCATGGTAGCCTATGGTACTTTTCATACCCTTAAAGTATATCGTTCCAAAAATCCTGACTCTTTAACCAAGAGTGGCCCTCATACAAAATTTCATCGTTCCAGCTTAAACGTCGTACGTTTAAAATACGAATTTTCAATGATATTTCCTTCACTCAAGTCTCTCTACAAATCTAAAGCTCTTCCACTTACCGATCGTTACAAAATCGTACAATTTTGTTGAACAACTTTGTACCTTAAAGTACTTGTCGTACCCTTAAGGAACAGCATTCCGAAATATCACCACTTGCTGGAAGACTAAACCTCTTGCAAATTTTTTAAGGTCATAGCTTTCGCAATCGCTTAATTACATTTGGTAACTTCTGGTACTTTTAGTTCCTGTATTAATTGAATATTCCAAAGTCCTACTTTTTCTCAACTTTCGTCTAAGATTTCAAAGAATTACTTACTAAACTCTTATTCCGTCGTACATTTAAATGAAATCAACCCTTCTGCCAGAAGTTCCGATACTTAATAATATGGAACCATTTAGTACCTTATAATTCAAAGCACCGAATTTCACGTTTCAAACTACCAAATTCAAACTCTAGTCAATCTTTAAATAAAAATTTGGTACCATTTTGTACTTTTCCGTTCTTTTCGTACCCCAATTTAGACATTTTCAAAAGTACTGATTTTTATCAATTTCCTTTCAAAATTTTAAAGATCTACCTCCAACCGAAAGTTGAATAACAATTTTGAACTTTTTAGCACTTTCCGTGCCACTATTTTGTTTTTAATTATTACGGTAATCAATACCAATCTTGTACCTTTAAGTAACCTTGAAGTATGTATTTTTAAAAATCCTGTCCAAGGGTGACCCTCCTTCAAAATTTAAAAGTCCTTACTCTCAATGAACATCTAATAACCGATTTGTATTTTTTCGTACTATTTAGTACTCTTAAAGTAATTCCAAAAATGTCAGTGCATTTTGTCCTTAGCTTTTATCGACCACTCAATAACAGACCAAATACTGACAACTTTTTTTAATTTGTAGGGGAGAATGAAGCTTGGAACTTTTAAAGCTTTTGCTTCGCAGGATAGAAAGATGCTATTTCGTACCCTCGAAATATGATCATCTATAAATGCAGCCTTATTTCACTGCTTTGCAATTAAGGGCTGAACTTTTTCAACGGTCTATCTCCTACCACTCCGATATTAACAATGTACCATTTAGTACCATAAATGTACGAATTTTAAAAATCCATAAATATTTTTTTTTTTTGACGAGATACATATATAATATTGAGTTTACATACTGTTATATACACATACGTTTTATGTCACAGAGAGAATTATATTTACACTTGAACTTCTGTAATGTCGGATTCTCAAATGATCTTCTTCATCGTCTGAACCATCATACATATAAACAATACATATATGTGCACCTACATACATATAACACATGGAACGTCTGTGGGGCTATGTTTGATCTCCTTACACAACATTATTGTATTGAATGAATGGAACTGTAAAAAAAGCAAGTTTGGAGTACCACAGTGGTGCTGGTTCAGCGAAAAAAAGGCAAATGCCGAAGCTCCATGAAGTCGTGAAATAATCTTGCTATGAACTCTAAAATTGTAGGTCAATATTTCTCCTTTTTCTTCTTCCTCCTCCTCTCCTTTTTGTGTTATGTTTTGCAAATAGTTTCCAAAATTTCAAAATACCCGAGCAATGCAATTGGGCCTTCAACATTGTTTCATCCTTGCGAGTTTCAATTCCAATTCCAAATTCAACTTTATTTTGATTATTTATCCAAACTCAAGTGGGATGCTGATGTTGCACCAAATCCCATTTAATAATTTATACATTGTTGTAGAATGAAGACTACCACCACAGAAGAGAGGAGGATCCAAGGAACGAACGAAACAAAACAAAGAAAACCAAAACTTTGAAAAAAAAATTCCTTGGAAATCGATTGAGGTTTTGTTCCACCATCACAACAACAACGAAAAAAAGCATTTACAACCAACAGCAAACCAAAAGATGCCGACAAATATGGGCGAGCGAACACGAACGAACATCATCATGTGTGGAGGCCGGGACAGAGTGTTAAAAACCGTATCAAAACAAGCCACGCAAAATGTGGCTGCTTTTTGTTTTATTTTATTGCATTTCGAATGAGAATATAATTGTGGTCGTAACAATGAGCCTTCTCGGCAAGTAGTAGAGTTTTGCACAAAGAAGTAATCAATGTTGTGTGAGTGGGGGAAACAGTGGTTCCAGACACACTTCGTGGAGTCAATGATTTTTGGGCTTGGATCAATAACCCTTTGGAACAAGATTTAATTTTTTTTTTCAAAAATTACTGGGGAAAATCCTGCAGATAGCGAGAGTCTATCTAACCAAAGAAGACGCGTCTATCGGCGTTTTAAAATTTTGTAACGCAAAGTAACCAAAATAGAGGGAGCAAGTGCCACCCTCTTCCACATTTTGGAGATTTTCGGATTCTCTAACGCAAAGTAATCAAAATAGAGTGAGCAAGTGTCCCCCTCTTCCACACTTTCGAAATTTTCGGACTTAGATTCCTCGAAATCCGTGCATTTTAGGTATATAGTGTCTTCCGCAATATTGCAGATAAACATAAGAGCGAAAAAAGGGGTCCTTAAGATATGGTTGAAAATTCCCTTTAAACGGGATCGTAGCATGTCAAAATATTCTACAAAATTATTTGTGATATAATTCTTCCATAGGTCCGAGAAAACGTCAGAGGTCTAAATCTTACCTAAACGCCAGGAATTCATTAATAGGGTGATATGAAAAAACTCCAACCAAATTCAGACTGTTGTCATTTCTAAGCCACTCGCCCGACAGCTGTTAAAATTATTCCAGCGACAGCTCACTGTATTGTTTACACGCGTACAAAAGCATTTGGGTGAGAATTTTTCAGGAAAAAGTTATTCGTGATAGTGTGATTTCTTTATATTTGGTTGGAAAACCACAAGTGGCTATCGTTAGAGCACTCCAGCATTTAAATATGAATAAATCTTTTGTGTACCGTGATACTGGTAGCGTAGCCCGACGTCAAGGAGGTGGACGGAAGAAAACAGCAACCTCAGCAGTTGTGGTTCGAAAAGTAAAGAAGCGACTTGATCGATCACAGTGGCCTGAACACTGTGACGCGGTGAACATATCTCAATATTCCATTCGGCAAATATTGAAAAATGAGCTCGGGGTAAAACCATTGAAATTCCAAAAAGTGCAAGAACTTACACCGCAACAGAAAGAAAATTGACTTAAAAGAGCTAAAGAGTTGCTTCGATTGGCCGAAAATGTTGAACTGTCGAATTTGGTTTTCTCCGATGAGAAAACATTCGTTGTTCGTGTTTACTTGCCAAAGAGGTCAGTTGAAAATGTGCACCTTCGGTTGGCCACCAGAACCCAAGCGCCGGCCATAGTGATGGTGTGGGCCGCCATAACAGCTGATGGTCGCTCTACGCTCGTATTAATCAAATGTGACATCGGAATAAATGCCGAATATTATCGCGAAAATATTTTGGACTTGATCGAAACCCGAGTCGTAGTGGCCGAAAAATGCCTCGTGAGCTGAACATATCGCAATATTCCATTCGGCAAATATTGAAAATTGAGCTCGGAGTAAAGGGTGTAGGGTGTAAAGGGTAAAGGGTGTAAAGGCCTTGGGTTAGCAAATATTTTGGCCGCAGACCTTGGACATTCCAACAGGACTCAGCACCATCGCAGGGTGTATTAAAGCCTTGAGCACGCAAACATTTTGGCCGCAGACCTTGGACATTGCAACAGAACTCAGCACGCGCCACCCAAGAATGGTTACAAATTGAGGTTCCTCGCTTCATTTCCAGCTCGCAATGGCCACCAAAATCTCCGGATACCAATCCGTTGGACTATTGTGTCTCGAGTATTTTGGAAAGCAAGGTTCGCACTAAAAAATATCAAAGTGTCGATCACCTCAAGCAAGCGCTTCGCCGGGAATGGGCAAAAATACCGCAGAGCAACATTCGGGCAGCGTGTGACGGTTTCATTGGCCGTTGAAGGCCATAATTCGTGCCAAAGGTGACCAATTCGGACAAATCTAAAGTTGTTCTAAAATTTGATGCTATTTCCGAAATTTTTTTGCTTTCATAAAATTTAAAAAAAATTGTTCCAGTTTTTTCTCAACATGTAGTATCATTCAGTACTTTTCGTACTATTATAGTACACATTTTCGAAACTACCTCCATATGTCCAAACTACACATGAACGGCGGCCGTAATACCAAATTGGAGATTTCAAGGACTATATGTTCACCCAAATATATCTGTTGTACCAAATATAGTACTATTTAGTACAATATTTGCACATGTAGTACACATTTCCATATCCACCTCTTTATCACAAACCAACCACTTACAGGGACCCTAATACAAAATTTCAAAATTCCAGCTTCATCCATTCACACTAAATCAAAACTGTTCCAAATTTAGTACCATTTAGTACATTTCCAAAACCGCCTTCATACATCAAACTTACTTTCTTTGACCTTGATTCTCATACCAAATTTCAAGTTTTTAGCTCTATCTAAATGGTACCATTTTAAAAGTTTTGTAACATTTTAGAACATTTCCTAAATTTATAGGTCGGATTTGCAATAACCCTTTTGTGCATCTATCCTGCACCAGTGACTCTCATTCCAAATTTCAGAATTCCAGCTCCATCGGTTCGTCACAATTTCAATTGTACCAAATTCAGTAGCATTTTGTACACATAAGCACGAATTTCCAAAGCTTCCTATATACCACAATACCACACTCCCACAGCAGCAATTCCATTTCCAAATTCTACGATTCCACCCCTTTTGGTTCGCCCAACTATAAATTGTACTTTATTTAGTCCATTTCAGACCATATTAGAAATTTTCACAACTACTTACATATCCCAATCTTACACTCCGACAGTAATCCTTTTTTTAGGATGCCTGGTCTTTTTGTTCACCCAAATACAAATTGGGCCAAATTTAATACCATTTAGTGCACTTGAGTACAAATTTTCATAACTACCAACATCATACAGTCCAATAGAAACCTTTTTATTTTTAAATTTCAGGATTCCATCTCCAATGGTTCCCCCAAAATCTAAATTGTACCAAATTTTGTACTGTTTAGTACAGATGAGTACTAATTTCCAAAACTCCCTACATTTTTCAATCCTAGAATGCAATAGTAATCTTGTTTCCAAAAACCTACCAAAATTTAAATTGTACCAAATGTAGTACTATTTAGTGCACTTAAGTACGAATTTCCAAAACTACCCACATTTCTCAGTCGTACTATACTTATAAGTAAGCTTATTTCTAAATTTTACACATCCAGCTCCATCGGTTCACCCAAGTCGAAATTGTACCAAATTTAGTACGATTTAGTGCTTTTGGTGTATATGTACACATTTTGAAAATTTCCTCCAAATTCCAATCCTACACTCCGCCAGCAATGTTAATTTCAAATTTCAGAATTCCAGCTCCATCCGTTCCTCCAACTTCAAATTGTGCTAAATTTAGTACCGTTTAGTACATCGGCAGATTCCAATATTTATATCAACACAAGATCGGTGTGACGATGGGATACATCAGTTCACTCCTTCTGGTACATCCCCAAAAAGTAATGCTAATTTCAAATTTCAGGATTCCAACTCCATCCTTTCCCACAAATTCAATTTTGTACTAAATTTAGTACCATTTAGTGCTTTTCGTATACATGAGTACACACTTCCAAAACTACCTCTTCACATCGTCTCTACTCCTCAACCTTGATTCCCATTCCAAATTTCAAACCGTTCACATGCGACGAAATGGTACCAAATGTACTACGTTTTGTTACTTTTCCTTCACTTATAGTGCGATTTTCCAAAAACCTTTTGGTACACTTATAATATTCTCCATACATTATATATACATTTCATCAGTGAGCCTGATTCAAATTTAAGAGTTCTAGCTCTACTGGTTCCTAGAATACAAAAGGTACCATATTTAATACCTTTTAATATTTTTCGTACCGTTCTAGTACGAATTTCCAAAAACTCAGCCTTATCTGACCCCTTCGGACCAAGAGCTCTCAAGATATATATTCCCTTGATTCTCATTCCGAATTTCAAGTTTTTTTGTCTCTAAACGTTCACATGCGACGAAATGTTACCAAATGTACTACGTTTTTTTTTTACTTATGGTGCGAATTTCCAAAACCCCTTTGGTACATCTATCATGAACGCCATAAGTGGGCCAAATTTAAGAGTTTTGGCTTTACTGCTTCCTCAAATACCAAGGGTACCATATTTAGTACCTTTTAACACTTTTCATACTATTCTAGTACGGATTTCAAAAAGCCTAGCTTTAGCTGAACCAGTCAGACCACGAGTGACCCTCACCCAACATTTTAGGATTCTAGCTTCAGCCGTTTCGTGTGGGCGTTGATGAATCGTTAAGTCTGTCAATTGGCCACCTTCTGGTAACTCCCCCACAAAGGGTCAAAATTTCGAATAACCAAAACGATAATTAAATCCGTAATAAGCATCCGGTTCTCTTCATATTTCACACATCCCGCAATTTCTACAATTAATCTGCTGTAGAGATGGAATGCATCGGTCCACTCCTTCCCGTACCTCCCCCACAAAGGATCAAAATTTCGAATATCCATGAAGCTCATAAAAACATTAATTTACATCCGATTCCCATCAGACTTGGTACATCTCAATATTGCCATCAACTCAAATGCAAAGGATACCATATTTAGTTCCTTTTAATACTTCTCGTACCGTTCTAGTACGAATTTTCAAAGAACCACTCTTATCTGACCCTACCCAGACCAAGAGTGACCCTCACCCAAAATTTCAGCTGTTTCGTGTTGGCGTTGATGAATCGTTAAGTCAATCAATTGGCCACCTTCTGGTAACTCCCCCAAAAAGGTTCTAAGTTTCGAATAACCAAAACGATCATTAAATCCGAAATAAGCATACGGTTCTCTTCATATTTCATACATCCCGCTATTTCTACAATTAATCTGCTGTAAAGATGGAATGCATCGGTCCACTCCTTCTGGTACCTCCCCCACAAAGGATCAAAATTTCGAATATCCATGAAGCTTATAAAACAGGAATTTACATCCAATTCCCTTCAGACTTGGTGTCATCTCAATATTGCCATCAACTCAAATGGAAAGGGTACCATATTTAGTACCGTTTAAAACTTTTCGTACCGTTCTAGTACGAATTTCTAAAGAACCACTCGTATCTGACCCCTTCAGACCGAGAGTGATCCTCACCCAAAATTTCAAAATTCTAGCTCATCCGTTTCGCCTGGGCGTTGATGAATCGTTAAGTCAGTCAATTGGTCATTCAGTCAATTAATCAGTCCGTCATTTCACAACTCTTTTAGATTTATAGATTCACTGTCCTCGCCAAAAAATGGAAACAAACAATCGAAGTCCGCACACCACAAAGCCCTTTGGTGGACTGATTTTAATGAGTTTTTTTTTTTTGTCATAACAGCAGCATCTCCATTACCATCGTCACCAGCCATGCCATTTCATCACTAACGATGGTTGTTTCTGTCTCGCATTCATTTTCATTGAAACAAGAACAACATTTACACTTAACGTCATCATTAACATCATCTCGGTAATCATCAAGATCCTCATCAGTTTCGATTGGATTGCATCGTTATCAGCGGCCACAGCTACAAGGGTCACGAGAGACTGTGACGAAAAAGGGGCAAAGAAAGAAGAGCTCATATATAGACGTTTGTTGAGCAGGGGGGTATAAGGAGGAGGAGGGGAGCTCCTGGCCATTGAGTAAAAATGAATGAAGTTTATTTTACACTTTGCTTGCAGCTCCAATTAATGACAACGACGACGACGGCGATGATTCTCCATTGTAGCTGCGTAGCTTTGTGCGTTCCCTTTTTTCTCTTGGTGGTCGTTCGTTCGCTTAACGCATACAAATGCTGGGTAAGACGTTTGGGGCGACCGGCAAACGGATGATGGATTCATTCTCAACAAATATGTGCACAAATTATTGTAATTTTGTTTGCATTTTTGTTTCGCATTTTTTGCCGTTGTTGTTGTTGTTGTTCTTATTTCTTTTTTGGTATTTTTTATTTGCGGTATTCATGTTTGAGTGGCCCGTTTGTGTAAAAGCGTCGCGTCGCCCCGTCGTAATCATGTCTGTAATGTGTATTTAACAAATAACTGCCAATTGACGTTTCCAGTAATCATTTCCGTTCCGTTTTGTTTTCTTTGGAGTTATTTTTGCATCGCTGCCTGAAAATCGCCGACAGTTTTTAATGAACTTCATTGGCTAAATGGTGGTGCTGGTGGTGGCTTGGAACAATCGCTGTTCAGCTCCTCCGCCTGTAATGGTGAGCAGCAGCAGATTGTCGTAGTCGAAGTCATGAATTGCTTGCGAAAAAATTAAATGCAAAGTTGTTGTTTTTATTTGCATTGTTGTAAAAAACGCACTGTTGTAGGGAATATTGGTCCCTTTGTTTGAGAGAGGTCCCTTTGCCCGGGATTGCGATTTCTGTTTGCGGAGCAACCTCTACGGGGTAATGAGTGTTAATTGACTTTTTGTGTCGTTTGTGCGAAGTGTCGCCGAGGAGTTTAAATATTTGCTTTAGATGGTTTCTTTAGGGGCCGTTTTGTTAGAAATTCCTACAGAGAAATGAAGTAAAATCTTTCGAGTTATTTGTCTAAAGGTTGCCCTACTTGCAGGAACTTATAAAAATATATTTTTTTTACTTTTATAACCTCCACCATACATAGTATGGAGGGCATATTAAGTTCGTCATTCCGTTTGTAACTCATCAATGTATACATTTTAGACCTAACCCATAGACCTATATATTTTTGATCAGCGTAAAATTCTAAGACGATTTAGCCCTGTCCGGCTGTCCGTCTGTGGTAATTACGCTAGATTTAAAATGAATTAAGATAGGAAGCCAACATGTGGCACAGATCAGTGCTTTGTCTGCAGACAGATTAAGTTCGAGGATGGGCTATATCGGTCCACGATAAAACTCTAACAACCCCGCCCTGCCTGTGCAGGTCTAGACTTCGTATAGCCCCCAAATAACAGTACCTCCCGATATTTGATAATTTCATGATTTTAGCAACATTATTTACCGAAATTATTAAAATTTCATATTTAAAGTTCGTAATGGGTACTACAGCCTAAGAAAAAAAATTGTGTTTGCAGGTCCACGCCTTGGTATAGCCCCCATATGACGGTATATTCAGATAGTCGCTATTTTGATGATTTCAGCAACATTATTTACCGAAATAGTTTCAAATATCCTTTTGGAAGATCTTAATTGGTACTACAACCTATGGCTAAAATTTCGTGTGCAGGTCCACGGCTACGTATAAGCCCCATAACAATGTACCCTCCGATATTCGCTATTTTGATGGTTTTATAGATTTTTTTATCGAAATTGTTTCATATTTCGTATTTAACGTTCGTAAGGGTTACTACAGCCTATGATATAAAATTGCAATTTAATACAGGTCCACATTTTTGTATAGCCCCCATATAACGATATATCCTGATATTCTATATTTTATGATTTTAAGATCATTGTTCACCGGAATTGTTACAAATTTCATAATTGAAGTTCGTAGTGAATACTACAATCTATGACGGATTTCCTTTGAGTGGTATTTTTCGACGGAATTTTGTGGACATTTTTCCAGGCCCTTTAAAAAGGTTGGAGGGTTTCGTTTTTTACTTTTTTTAGTTTGCCATGTTAAGGTGAAAATCATACAGACAGAGATGTCACATCGCTTAATGACATACCGCGTTTGAAGCGTCAGTCCAAGCAGATTTTACCATGAACCAATGCACGCCACGCGAGCGCTCTGAAATAGTTGAAATTTACATGTAACAGAAGTCAATTGTGAAAACTCAACGTGCTTTTAAAACATTAAAAAATGTGAGAAGTGCGCCTACTAAGAACACCATTAAGCGTTTATACGAAAAATTTTCGACTGGTAAGGCTCTTTCTAATCCAAAGAGGCCATATAAAAGTCGACCAAGGCGATCGGCCGAGAATATCGCTGCCGTACGAGCCAGTGTTGAGAGGTCCCCAAGAACATCCCTAAAACGCCGTTCTCAGCAGTTGGGGATGGCTCGGTCCACTTTACAACGGATTATTCGCATTGATTTGCATTTGTTCCCGTACAAAATTCAATTGACGCAAAGAATGTTGCCTGTGGACAAGCCTCGTCGATTGGAATGGGCCCAAAGAGTCATGGGTCCGTCGAATATGGGCAACCCTGTATGTTTATGAAAAATCCAGCAGATTATGAAAGTAGAGCCAAAATGTTTACATCGCAAAAGTAACCAAAATATAGAGGGCATCATCCCCCAATACAATTTTTTAGAAATTTTTGGACTAAGATTCTTGGAGTCCTTACAATTTAGGCATAAAGTGTCTTTGGCGAAATTGCAGATAAAAGCACGGATATTATTTTGGTGGAAATGTTTAACCCTCAAACAAGTCAACAAAGGCCTTTTTTATACACTCTGCAGCCATGTGGCTATATATCATTTGAGACTGCCAAAACGTGCCCAATCGAAATAACGGTCTCTTGGGGCTAAAGCCAATTCAGGATATTTGGAATGAATCTAAGGGTGTTCGTCCGTCTGTCTGGCTATACGATTTGATCCAAACTTGGTACATCACAATATTATCGTCTAACTTAGGTAGAGTTCGGAGATTGGCAACATCGGTTCACCCCTTCTGGTACATCCCCACAAAAGGCCAAAATTGTCAAAAAAAAAAATACTGAACAAAAAGAGAAGGGATATTCCGATTTTACTCCAACTTCGCAAATCCTAATATTTGCATCAGTTCTAGGTCAAGTGCGAAAATTCAAAATATCGGCACACTTCTTCTAGTACCTCTCCCACAAAGGTTCAAAATTTTTAATAATTACAACTCTTATAAAATGTGATACAAGAGTCCGATTGTCTTTAAACTACACACATCACATTACTTTTATTAACCCAAAGTCTGGTGTGAAGATGGTAGAGATCGGAACATTCCTTCTGGTTACTCCCCCACAAAGGCTCAAAGTTTTTAATAACCAAAAGGATTATAAAATTCGAAATAGAAGATGGAATATATTGGTCTACTCCTTCTGGTACCTCCCCCACAAGAGTCCAAATTTTGAATATCCCTGAAGCTCATAAAACCCGAAATTAACATCCGATTCCATTAAAACTTGGCACATCTCAATATTTCCATCAACACAAGATCTATTATAAAGATGCTAGAGATCGGTCTATTCCTTCTGGTACCTCACCCACAAAGGGTCAAAGTTTTAAAATAACCAAAACGATTATAAAGTCAACATTTTAAATAACTATGAAGTTCATAAAACGCGAAATGAGCATCCGATTATTTTCAGACTTGGCACATCTCAATAGTTCTATCAACACAAGATTTATTATAAAGATGGTAGAGATCGGAAAAAATTCGGCAGTTCGCCACTTTCGGCCAAGCGAGGCTACTCTTTAGTTCTTCTGAATCTATTTTCTTTCTGTTGCGTTGTAAGTTCTTACACTTTTTGGAATTTCAATGGCTTTACCCCGAGCTCATTTTTCAATATTTGTAGAATGGAATATTGCGATATTTTCAGCCCACGAACCATTTTCGGCCGCTGCGACGCGGGTTTCAATCAATTCAGTTCTTTACTTTTCGAACCATTTCTGCTGGTGTTGCTGTTTTCTTCCGTCCACTTCCTTGACTTCGGGCTACGCTACCAGTATCACTGTAACGAGCGATGGTACGAGACACAAAAGATTTATTCACATTTAAATGCTGGAGGGCTCTAACGATAGCCACTTGGTGTTTTCCAGCCAAATATAAAGAAATCACACTATCACGCTTGAATTCCATCACGAATAACTTTTTTCTGGAAAATTCTCAGCAAAATGCTTTCACTGGAATAATTTTATAAGCTGTCGGACGAGTGGCTTAGAAGTAACAGCAGTCTGAAGTTGGTTTCAGTTTTTTTTTTCATCTCACCCTGTACAAACATTTTTGCATGCACAAGATCTTTTGTGAAGATGATATATATCTGCGGACCCCTTCTGGTACCTTATCCTCAAAGGGTCACAATTTTCATTACTTTTATCTGTCATAACAACTTAGCGATTCCTTTCAACTTGCTATATACCTCTCTTAACCAAAAACCTGAGGTTAATATGGAATTTATGATTCCACATAAAATTGGATATAAATTTTCGGTTCAAAAATCTGGGGTCCCAAAGAAAAAATATAATACCTTCCTCTGGAAAAAATTTTCGAAAAAAATATAAGAGTTTTTACTGAAATAGAGTATAGCCCCCATATAACGATACCTCCCGATATTCGGCATTTTAATGATTTTAGGGGCATTATTCACCAGAATTGTTTCAAATTTCGTAATTGAAGCTCTTAATGTGTACTGCAGCCTATGACAAAAAAATTAAACAAAGACCGCGTCCTCTCCCACATATAACGGATTTCCTTTGTATTTTTGGTATTTTTTTGTATTTTTCGACGATATATTTTTTTTTTTTTGACATTTTTCCATGTCCTTCAAATGGTGGGGGCGTTAATAGTTCGGCAAAGTCGAGTTTGCTGCTTTTTTACTTGTTTGAATATTGCCTTGTTCAGGCGAAGATAATGTGTTTATGAAAAATCGAAACAAGTTAGCGATTCTTTACAACTTGCTATATCTAAATATAACTCTCTTAACCAAAAACCTGAGATGAATATGGAATTTATGATTTTGCATATAATTGGATATAAATGTTCGATTTTCTTGTAATTTTGCCCATACCAATATTTTTTTATCTGTATTAGATGAAGTGAGAAGATGGAATACTTGGATCGATTATATCTGGATACCCCGAGCACATTTTAACATTTTCTAAAAATTACACATATCTCATACAAAGTGAAGGAAGTAGCCAATATAGTCCAAACCTGGCACGTCGCAATATTTATATCATATTTATTTAGGTGCGATACGAAATGGATTAAATTGACCCATTCCTTCGGAACCTTCTCCATAAGGGTCCAGAATATGAAAAATCATAAGACGAGCCTACATAAATTTGAATAATCGAACATCTGGCACATCCCAATGTTTTTATCATATTAATTTAGGTCCATTACGAAATGGACAATATTTTTACATTCCTTCGGAACCTACTTCATAGAAGGTCAACAATTTGTATAATCATAACAGAAGTTAAAATATATTTAAATAATCGAACATTGACTGAGGGTATACATCTGTCGGCAAAACCAACTGATACTTTTTAACTTGTTTTTGAATCAATCTCATTCCAAGGCTCAAGAAAGCTCAAAATCTTGAATATTAAGTACTCCCTTAAAATGTGAAATCAGTATCCGATTCTCTGCATACTTAAAACTTCACAATATTCTAGCCAACATATTAGGTATTGGTTGTAAATGTGATATGTCGGAGAGGACCGAGATCCCATTTAATAGTCAGTCAGATTTAAATATAGAATATAGATTTAAATATAGATCTTGTGTGAAGAAGAAATATGTATGTCCACTCTTTCTGCTACCTTCCCCACAAAAGGGGAGCTTCTTAATGCTCATACCCTAATGACTGATACTCTCTACCTTATTAATTCTTAGTAAGAATTAAACCTATAAAGGACTTATCTTTTGTAGCAGTAAATTATACCTATACTTCTTACATTTTCAAACAGAAAAAAATAATTAATAAATTTTCTTTTAATTTCAGGTAAGTGTTAAAAAATATTCCCATAAATATTTTTTATTGGTAAGTCCCTATAACATCCAATTGGAGTTTATTTATGTAACGTCACTAGCTAGGCCTATAAATGACATACAACTTCAACTGTTTATCTTGATTGGCAAATAAAAAACAATTTCTACGTATTTTCGATTATATTTGACCATCCCCAAAATTCACAAACATATTTTGCCATTTCCCACGCATTCGAGAGGTATGCGTGATAATTATAAATAATGATATCACCAAGTGCTGCGAACAATAGAATTTTACTTATTTGGACACTATTTATCCAGTATTTACTTTCCGATAATAATGCATAGCTAAGAGGTAGAAACAAAACAAATTTTGAATAAAGTTAAAATAACAGCTGTTCTATGCCAAAGTAATAATAAAAAACAAAAGAATTAACTTCTGAGACCCCTATGGGAACAGCATATAAATTGGCCAGAAATTTCATTAAACAGCATTCCAAACTTTCCTCAAGCTTCGAATACAATGAACTCTCCACTCTGGGTGACTTTGGGCCTTGTGGCCACACTCCTCTTCGCCGGCACCAGTGCCCATCCCGACGATACCCGCATTGTCGATGGCGATGTCATCCATATCAGTCAAGCTCCCTATATTGTTCAGCTGAGAATTGGCACTCAACCCTTCTGCGGTGGTACCTTGGTTCATCCTGAAATTGTGGTCACCGCTGCCCATTGTTTCGATTCCCTTACCCCCGAATTGATGGCTCATTTGAAGATTGTTGGCGGTGCCAATACCAGAACCGATGAAGGTGTTCAACGCCGTGTTGTGTCCATGATCAAATCGGGTACCTACAACAAACAAACCCTGAACACCGATGTTGCTGTGCTGAAACTGGAGAGTCCAATGGTGGGTAAATATATTAGGACTGTGCCATTGTGCTCTGCCCCACCAGAGCAGGGTGATTTGGTGCAAATTTCCGGCTGGGGTCACACCTCGTTCGAGGGCGTTGGTTCTCATGATTTGCTTACCATTCGTATTCCAACCGTCACCAGGCAGCAGTGTCAACGCTACTATGGCATCCCCATTACCAATTACATGTTCTGTGCCAATGGTGGCAGCAAGGACTCTTGCCAAGGCGATTCTGGCGGCCCAGCTATTCTGTTTGGAGAACTTTGCGGTATTGTATCCTTTGGTGCTGGTTGCGCCTCCGGTGCTCCTGGTATCTATGCTGATGTCTATAATTTGCGCGAATTCATCAACAATGCCATGTATAGTTTGTTGAAGAAATAAGGAAGGAGTAATGTGTTGAGATACACATTTGGATATTTACGAATAAAACGATTGATAACTGAAATATAACAAAATTGGTTTCATTATTGAAATAGGGGATAGGACCAAACCCCTCGCAATAATTGAAATTAGGGGGTATCCTTATATAAGGACTGTACCAAAACGTGGACATATATGGATAATTTTTTGGCAAGAACTCAAAAGGTCTACCTTTGACGAAATTAAACAAAAAAGCTTCATAAAGGGGTTCAGCTTTTATAAACCAAAATTGATGATATATTGGCATGGTAAATATTAAGTATACACCATTCTTTTTTCGGAAACTTATAATGAAATTTTATTTAGAATATTTCTTCCTTTGATACCCTCTCCAAAAAATGAAGTATAAAGGAAGATTTGGACTTGGAATTAAAATTGTGGAATTAGGAGGAAAAAACACGTCAACACATAATTTTTACCTGTCATACATAAATTTCGAATGCAATTTTCTTAAAAACTGCTAAAGCTAGATATATAGTTTATTCCGAGACTTGCAGTGAAAATTTGTGTAGAATATTTCTCCTATTGACACTTTCGGTCTAAAACGAAATTTTATGCTACTTTCATACACCAACTTGAAAAAAATAACCTGGAAAACTCTATCAAAATATTAAAATTTTTTTTTGAGTATTTTTTTTAATTTTTTTTTTTTTTATGCAATGTTGTTACATGTATTTTCTTGATAAATTACGTAAATATACAGGGTGAGATAAAAAAAAACTGTTTTAAAGTTTTTTTTTTTTAATTTTATTGAATGGAAGCACAAAATGTTGAAAACAGCATCAAATTTTGAATAAGTTTAGATTTGTTCGAATTGATCACCTTTGGCACGAATTATGGCATTCAATGAAACCGTCACATGCTGCCCGAATGTTGCTCTGCGGAATTTTGGCCTATTCCCGACGAAGCGCTTGCTTTAGGAAATCGACACTTTGGTATTTTTTAGTGCCAACCTTGTTTTCCCAAAATACCCCAGACACAATAGTCCAACGGATTGGTATCCGGAGATTTTGGTGGTCATTGTGCGCTAGAAATGAAGCTGAATACCATTTTGTAACCATACTTGGGTGGCGCGTGCTAAGTGCGATGCTGATGAGTCCTGTTTGAATGTCCAAGGTCTGCGGCCAAAATTTTTTCGTGCCCAAGGCTTTAATACACCCTCCAGAATATTTTCGCGATAATATTCGGCATTAATTCTGATGCCACGGTCGATTAATACGAGCGGAGAGCGACCATCGGCTGTTATGGCGGCCCACACCATCACCATGGCCGACGCTTAAGTTCTGGTGGCCAATCGAAGGTCCACATTTTCAGCTGTCCTCTTTGGCAAATGAACACGATCATTTTGTTTGTTTACAAACTGCTGAATAACGAATGTTTTCTAATCACAGAAAACCAAATTCAGCAGTTCACCTCTTTCGGCCAAGCGAATCAACTCTTTAGCTCTTTTGAGTTTATTTTCCTTCTATTGCGGTGTATGTTCTTGCACATTTTGGAATTTCAATGGATTTATACCCGGGCTCATTTTTCAATATTTGCCGAATGGAATATTGCGATACGTTCAGCTCACGAGCCATTTTTCGGCCACTGCGACGCGGGTTTCGATCAAGTCGCTTCTTTACTTTTCGAACCATTTCTGCTAATTTGGCAGTTTTCTTCCGTCCACTTCCTTGACGTCAGGCTACGTTACCAGTATCACGTTAACGAGCGATGGTACGAGACACAAAAAAAGATTTATTCACATTTAAATGCTGGAGTGGTGTAACGATTACCACTTGTGGTTTTCCAGCCAAATATAAAGACATCACACCATCAGGCTTGAATTCCATCGCGAATAACTTTTTTTCTGGAAAATTTTAACCAAAATGCTTTTGCACGCTTGTAAAAAATATAATGAGCTATCAGTGGAATAATTTTAACAGCTGTCGGACGAGTGGCTTAGAAATGACAGCAGTCTGAAGTTGCTTGCAGTTTTTTCATCTCACCCTGTATTTTCTTGGCATATAATGGAGCTAGAGATTTCATTTCTTTGGTGACTTATAGTAAAATTTGATATAGAATACAATTTGATATAGAAAATTAAAGTACTTTTCAAATTTCAGGATTTCAGCTCTAATCCTTCACCCAATGCACAGTTTAGTACCACTTAGTACTTTTCGAACTATACATTTCCAAAACCATCTCCATATCTCAATCCCAGATATCTACAGAGACCACAATATTAAATTTTAGGAGCCCAACTCTATTCCTTCGTGAAATAGTACCACTTATCACGTCTCGAATAATTATGGTGCACATTTCCGAAACCACCTCTGTATCTTAAGAACAGACACCAATAGTGACTTCTATACCAAATTTGACGTTTTTGATCCAAAACCATCTCCATATCTCAATTCCAGATATAAACAAAGACCTCAATATTAAATTATGGAAGCCCAGCTCTATCCCTTCGTCAATTTATCCAAGATACCTACAATTTTAGTGCAAATTTCTGAAACCACCTCCATATGTCCAGGAGCACTATCAGTTCACCCAATACCAAATTGTACACGATATATAGTACTATTTAGTTCTTTTCATGAACTTCTGGTACACATTTTCTAAACCACGTCTTTATCGCAAACCTACCCTCAACAGGGACCCCAGTACAAAATTTTAAAATTCCTGTTTTATCCTTTCACCGTAAATGAGTTTGTTCCAGAATTTGGACCATTCAGTACAGTTCGCATGTTTTGAACACATTTCTAAAGGGTGTCTTCACATATCAAACTTACTTTCCAAACTTGACCAATGTCAAGTTTTTAGCTCTATCCGTTCACATAATACCAGTTGGTACCATTTTGAAATTTCCGTAACCTCAAAGTTTGAGTTTCCAAAAACCCTTTGGTATATTTATCCTACACTCCATCAGTAACTCTCATTCCTAATTGCACATTTCTGGTCCATTTCGTTTGTCCAATACAAAGGATTACACTTTTAGTACATTTTTGTACCTTTCGTATCCTTTTAGTATGTATTTCCAAAAAAGTTCAAGATTCTATTTCAGCTTTCTTGTCTGGGCGTTTATATAAAATAAACCCCTTTGTCAGCTCGCTTGAGGCTTAGAGCTTCTGATCAAGAAATAGGAAAATTGTTGTATGTGACGTCATCTCCCTAAAATGATTTTTTGTAGTTTATGCAATCTCTGATGGCGTGCGATGTTAACACTAAAAAAAAAAAAATTGGCGTCCCCTTTACGAAATGGTTTATCATAAAATTTTACTATAGGTTTCAACTCCAAAAAAATGTTAAAACCTCGAAAATAAATCTCACGATTTAGGGTTAACATCGCACGCCATCAGAGATTGCATAAACTACAAAAAATCATTTTAGGGAGATGACGTCACATACAACAATTTTCCTATTTCACTAAAGGTTGTCCAAAGAATATAAAAATATATATTTTTATATAAAACTGTGCACCACAAAAAATAATTACGGAACAAACCCAGAAAATTATAAAAGTTGAGCTAAAAATAGTAGAGCTAATCGCAAATGAACCTAAATAGAAGGGGCACCTGAACCCATCATCAAAACTTTTTTTAAAAATTCGTATTAATATTCGTATTAATCTGTTTCGAGGTTTTAACATTTTTTTGGAGTTGAAACCTATAGTAAAATTTTATGATAAACCATTTCGTAAAGGGGACGCCATTTTTTTTTTTTTTTTTTTTGAGAAATATTAGAATTAGTAAGTTTAAAACCAAAAATAAAAAATGCTAATTTGGCTGGTCATGCAGTAACCTATACCATGGGTCAAATTTTAAAGCCCTTTATCGTCTGTGTACAGCTGTATTTTACCAATGACTTCACTAATATTGTTCTTTAAAGCTTCAATTGTCTCTGTATTGTCTATGTAACACTTATCTTTGCCGGCACCCCGCAAAAAATATTCCAACTCTGTAAAAGTTCGATATTTTGGTTACGCCAAAGTATATGCTCAATACATGGTTCCCCTTCCCCAGCATTCCTTGCAATCGAACTCAATGGGGAAATTGTCTCTGACTCTAGTTTAGGAGACACATTCTCCCAATTCGAATTGTGGGAGAGAGTTTATGCTCTCTTCTGCTCTTTCATCTAAAAGCCATATTCTCTCATTTCGAATGCAGAGAGGAGCTTTTCAATGCTTCAGTCGTCGTTGTTGGTCACGACCTTGTTCCGCTCATCTACAACTTCGCCTGTGTGGCATGTAGCGCTGTTGAAATCAAATGTTGTCAATATCCCCCTCTGCAATTTTTGTGAACAAAAATCCGTTCAACATGACCTGATAGCGTAAAGGCGACTCCTTGCGCATGTTCGTAGAAAAATGGCCCTATGATTTCACTGGACCAAAGTCCGCAACAAACAATGACTATTTTTGAGGGGTTTTTGTGCCCCAAATGCGAAAATTTCACTTGTTTAACTATAGAGCGGACGGTACTTCTCTTCCAAAATCTCTTTCAAATTTTCGCACACATTCTGCAACATTAGCATGATTTCTCAAGTAATGTCCAATGTTTCCCAGGGATTTTAAAGCGTATACACAACCATATTCGTTCAGTGGAAGGATAAACATAATTATCCTACAAATCCGATAAGAGCTAAGTGTTACCTTTCATGATATAAGTACTAGTTGAAAAAAAAAACTTATATTGCAGACCCTTTAGTAAGGTTATGTTTAAGTTTTTTTCTTAATTTTTTTAAAGTTTCTTATGGCGGTGAAAAATCTACTATTAAATAATTTTAAACTCACAAAATCGACCTTCAAACATTGTCCTTTCCGTGGAGAACATTTTCCAAAAAAAAAAAATCAAAAATTTCAAACAATTTTTCATAATCCTATTATATGAACTGTGTGTTTAGTAATAACATCCTGGGCATTCTTGAAGTTGCCTTTCCATGACAATGACAGTGACATGAGACAAATGTCCTGTTCCAGGATACAATGCTTTTTAAAATTTTTGTTACAGAAAAAAAGTATCATTATTTCGGCGAAATAAGAAATTGGCTACAATTTGTCACCAGAAAATTTACATATTTTTCCTAAAAAAAAACACCGGAAACTTAGGTGTTGCCGAATGCCATCTCGCCGTGGTTTGATGTAAAATCATGATATCCTGTCATAATAATAAATGTGATACCATAATTTTCCGCATGTAAAATGTAACAAATTTTGTAACAAAAAAAGCATTTGAAAGATATGGAATTTTATGCAGGAAATGCAGGATGAGAGATGTCCTTTGAGGCGTTTTCATGTTTTTCTGTTTAATAAGATCACTTTATTATGATTAGCTTTGGAGGGATGGCTGTTTTGGAATGAGTGACCCAGTTTGGAATGGGAAAAACAAGTTTTTGCCTTCACTTCGTTGAGACAATAAATTTTCTTTACGTTGTGCTTGCTTCATGGCTGCATCGAACGAATTAGATAAGGTCACGAGATATTGCAACCAACCAAAAAAAAAAAGGAAAAATAAATTAAAGAAAAGAAAGAATGACATAAAGAAACTGAAAGATATCATTAGAAGCAGCGTAGTGGCGCCCAACGTGAGAAAAAAGGGTTGATCATGACAGCATCCTTATTTGGGATGATATGGAATATACCACTAATTTTCAATTTCATGGAAAACGTTTGAAAGATGTCACCAAGGAGATAGGGGGTTGCTATGGTCCATTGTCCTGACAAAGCATCTTTACAGGGCTTTTCTTTTTTTCAAAAAAAAAAAAAAAGCTACCGATCATTTGTCTTTGTCCAAAGGCTAATGAGTGGATATTTAACTCTTGGTTGAGCCGTTCGCCCGTTTATTTTCCCAAATGGGTCAGGCCAGCCTTGGTCTTTCATGGTCTTATGCTAATTTTGTCTCATAAATCGCCTTACATTGGCCTCATCTCTTTTGCAAGGCTATCCTAAATCCTAATCAAGTGTTTTGTTAGAAAAACAAAACCCTTTCCCCTGTCTCCCTGTGTTGTGGACATATGCGGACATTTTTATGCATCTTTAATGGGATTTCCCGGCAATTGTTTGTCCACAGCCTGTCTTGGGATGCTGCGTAATTTACAGTAAATACTTGACCCAATTTCGGATTTCTTTGTCTTGCGTTTTTTCTCTTCTCTTGCCGACCATAAGATAAGCTTGGCAAGGAAAGGGGGTTAATTGTGGTGTTTATTTAGCATTTGGTCCAGTTTCATGACATGGAGGTAAATTTATGGCCTCCAAAACAAAAAGTATTCTAATTGCCCTAACCCTACATTACAGCGTCTCCATTGAAGGAAGGTTTAAATTGTGAAAATTGAAATTAAAACTAATTTATGTTCCAAACAAATGTTACACTTTAAAGTGGATTTAATTTGAGGAAATCATGCGCCACAACAGAGAGGAGCACGCGCCACCGGAAAACCGGAAACATTATTGCTAGGCTGCATTTCATCTTTCGGCATTGGTTTAATGAATCTATTTTCGTGGGTTATTTTTAGGCGGCTGGCTCCCCCAATTTTCAAGAGGAGTTCCATTGAACCACCACCATCATCATCCTCCACATTGTTTAGAATCCACCTTCTAACATGGAGGCGTCTTAGCTACATTCCTGCTCGGAGGCATTAATTCTCCCGTTTCTTTATTGTTTTTTCCTTCTCCAATATCCCTCTCCCCTGACACGAATGAATGAATGTTGCTGCTCTGCTGCGCATGTGTGCAATCATTTGTCAACACAGTTGTTATTCTTTGGCTTCTTCGAAAATGATTGTGTGGGCTGGGGCGGAATTTTGATGTTGTTATTATTGTAAACTCCAAAGTTTTGTATACCAACCCAGCTCCTTTGAAGAATTTCTATTAAGCAAAGAAAAAGGGGGCTTCATGTTGAATGGGGAGTGGGGGGGGGGGTTTGAAATAAAATATTTGTTTGCTTATTTTTGTTCGACTTTTCAGTTCTTCGTCTTCTTCTTCCATGGCAGCAGCACTCATTTCGAGTAGATAAAGTTATATTTATCATTTGATATAACACTGTTGTTTGCCCAAGCCGAGGAAGCATTTTTTTCTCCCTGCCAAGGGTGGAGGTGGGGAGGTTCTAATTGTGGGGGTAAATTTAATTAACATACAACAAAGTTGCTGCTTCTTATTATTGGATGTCGGCTGTCTGCCATCTGCTTTATATTAATTTTTTTCTTGAGCAACCCATGCGCATGTGCAGCAGAATTGCTTTCGAGGTTGGTGCCGTATTTTTATGTATTCCTCCAAAAGAAATAAAAAAAGTTTATTGAACTTTTGTTTTGAAATTCTAAGAACATAGTCCTTAGATAATTCGGAAGGGAAGGTTTCGAAATCCTATGAAATTATTACGTGTGAATATTTTTTTCCAGGTTCTAATACTGACCCTCTATATTAAGAAATGCTAAAAAAAGGTGACTCTTCGATTTAAAAAATTAAGACTTCCTGTCTCCTTGAGATAAAATTGGTTTTAGTATAATTAGAGTGGGTCTAGCAATGTCCGTTTATTTTTTTTTTTGCCCGGTGAACACACTATGGTCCCACATTTCATTACATCGATTATAAAATATCGCTACCCTTACATGGGGCTACAACAAAAGCTAGGCAATCTTGCCGAATTTTTCACATAAGCAAAACCGACAAAATGTTCATTAATCGTTAAGTCAGATATCTGACACCTTCGGATCAAAAGTGATCCTCACCCAAAATTTTAAGATTCTAGCTTTAGTCGTTTCGTGGGCGTCTACAGCTAAAGCTAAGTAATCTTGCCGATTTTTTCACGAAAGTAATTGCAGAAAAAACCCACAAAATGTTCATTAATCGTTAAGTCAGATATCTGACAGCTTCGAACCAAAAGTGATCCTCACCCAAAATTTCAAGATTCTAGCTTTAGCCGTTTCGTGTGGACGTTGATGAATCGTTAAGTCAGTCAATCATTCATTCAGTAAATAATATAGGTTAATGCAAAAACGAGTAAAGTAATTGGCGTTTAATAATCCCTAAGTCAGGCAGTCGGTCCCTGACTTAGGGATTATTAAACGCCCACACGAAACGGCTAAAGCTAGAATCTTGAGGATCACTTTTGGTGCGAAGGTGTCAGATATGGCTGGGTTTTTGAAAAAAGGTGCCAAATATGGTACCCTTTGTATTTGAGGAAGCAGTAGAGCTAGAACTCCTAAATTTAGAACGAGGGTCCCTAATGGAGAATATGATGAATGTTTGGACATTCGCTCGATAAGCGTACGAAAAGTACTAAAAGGTACTACATTTCGTATCATGTGAACAGTTAGACCTGAAAATTTGTAATGGAAATCAAGGCTGAGGAGGTGTAGGATCCATATATGGAGGTAATTTTGGAAGTATGTGCACATGTAAACGAAAACTACTAAACAGTACTAGATGTTGGTGCAATTCGAATTTGGTACAACGGATGGAACTGGAATCCTGAAATTCGGAAATAAGAAATTAACATTACTGGCGGAGTGTAGGATTGGAAAGAGGAGGTAGTCTCGGAAATGTGTACTTATGTGCGGGAAGAGTACTAAATGCTGATTCAATTTGAATTTGGAGCAACGGATTGAGCTGAAATCTTGATATATGATATTAACATTACTGTCGGAGTGTAGGATTGGGATATAGAGGTAGTTTTCGAAATTTGCACTTATGTGCACGAAAAGTACTAAATGGTATTACATTTTGTACAATTTGAATATTGAGGAACGGATGGAGCTGAAATCCTGAAATTTGAATATAACATTACTGGCGGAGTGTAGTATTGGATATGGAGGCAGTCTTCCAAATGTGTACTTTTGTGCAGGAAATGTACTAAATGGTACTAAAATTTACTGCAATTTAAACTTGGAGCAACGGATGGAGCTAAAATGATGAAATTTGCAATTAATATAACTTGTGGAGAGTAGCATTGGGATATGAAGGTAGTCTTCGAAATGTGTACTTTTGTGCGGGAAGAGTACTAAATGGTACTAAATTAAGTACAATTAGAATTATGAGGAACGGATGGAGCTGGAATCCCAAAATTTGCAATTAACATTTCTGTTGGAGTGTAGGATTGGGATGTGGAGGTAGTTTTCGAAATGTGTACTTCTGTGCAGGAAAAGTACAAAATTATACTAATTTTGGTCCAATTTAAATATTGGAAGAACCTGTAGATTTGGAGTCCGGAAACTTGGAAATCAATTGGATATGTACTACAATATGTACTAAAATATGCTAAATTTGGTACAATGTAGATATTGGTAAACCGATGAAGCTGGAATCCAGAAATCAGGAATTAAGATTACTGTTGCAGTGCCGTATTGGGATGTGGAGAAAATTTTCGAACTTTGTACTTATGTGCACGAAAATTTCGAAATGGTACTAAATTTGGTACAATTTAGATTTGGGTAAACCAATAGAACTGGTATCCTGAAATTAAAAAAAAAAAAATACTGTTATATTGTAGGAAGCAGGTATGTAGGTTCTTTTGGATATTCGGACTTATGGGTACTAAATGGTACAAAATTTGGTACAATTTAAATTTTGGGAGAACCGGTAGTGTTGGAGTCCGGAAACTTGAAAATAAGATTTCTATTGGGCTATATGATACTACCACTTAATGATACTGAATTTGGTACAATTTGGACTTGGGTGAATAGAGCTGGTATCCTGAACATGGGAACGAATATTAGTGTCGGATTGTAGTATTGCGATATGTAGGAAATTTTGAAAAAATGTAGATTGTTCTGAATATGTAATAATGGAATGTGTGAAATATGAAGAGAACCGAATTTATTTTGGATTTAATAATCCTTTTTGGTTATTCAAAGCTTTGACCCTTTGTGGGTGAGGTTCCAGAAGGAAAGGTCCCATCTCCACCATCTTTATAACAGATCTTGTTTTGATGAAAATATTGAGATGTACCAAGTCCAAATGGAATAGGATGTAAATTTCGCGTTTTATGACCTTCATGGGCATTCAAGATTTTTTACCCTTTGTGGGGGAGGTACCGGAAGCAGTGGTCAGATATATTCCATCTTCAAACCAGAACAGAGTTAATAATAATATTGTGATGTGTTAAATTTGAAGACAATCGGACTCTTATATTACCTTTTATGAGAGTTATAATTATTCAAAATACCGGCCCTTTTTGAGGGAGGTACTAGTTGGAGTGGACCGATTTTCTCCATATTCGCACCTGTCCTAAGACTATTGCAAATATTATATTTTTATTGAAATATTTTTTTGAAAAATTTGACCTTTTGCGGTGAAGGTACCAGAAGGAGTGGATATTGCCCATCTCCGAGCTCGATCTAAGTCTGATAATAATATTACGATGTACCAAGTTTGGACCAAATGGGATACTCCCTACGAGATTTATCGTGAGCAGCAGACAGATGGACGAATTGTTAGATCGACAATAAATGACCTGAAACGGATTTGGTCCAAAGAGACTTAAAACCGATATTTCCATGAGGCACGTTTTGGCCGTTTCAAATGATATATTCCCTCTCAAGCCATATGACTGAGGGTATAAAAAGATGTGAGAACTTAGATCTCTTCGATCAAAATCCGTTTTAGGACATTTGGAATTGATATAGCCATGCCCATTTGCCCGTCCTTCTATTTCTCTGGCCGATTCAAACAGAGTATATATTAATAAGTTGAGGGTATATATCTATCGCAACACCTACTGAAAGTTTCAAAATTGTTTCATATTATTTAAAGACTGTATGAATTCATGGAGCACATGTCTTTTTTGAATGAAACTCCCAAAAACTTCATTATTTTTTGATGTAAAACTGTACATTCATTCCTCCAATTTCCTTGTAGTCCTGAATTTAGTGACGACACCTTGATCAAATAATACGAAAAAATACAATTAATGTCAAGATAACAAGGAAATATAAACAGTATTCAAATGAAGCTACAACAACTACAAACAATTCCACAAAAAAAAAACATTTGTCATATTTTGATACCCCCTTTCCTTCCTTCCGATCCCTTAACCAATACAACAACAACAACAATCGCCCGAATTCCAAATTTCCAATAATTCAAAGGTGTTTATGTTTGGCATTTCTTTTTCGTGTTAATGACACATTGCCGTGTTCGAAATGTGAGGGCGTTAAACCCGTTACAAAGTCTAAAAATAGGTGAAAATATCTGTTCTACGTCATTCAGGGAATGCCAACGGGAACAACAACAACAATTCTAACAAAAAAAGTGGCGCATATGGTGGTGCCTGCCGCTGCTCCAAAACCTTACTATGAAGGGGTTGTTTTCTGCTTTGCCTTAGGTTGGCTCGCTGAGCCGCCAACGCATATGCAAACCCACCTTGAACCAAATAATTTTGGCTACCCTTGCGCTGGATGGTGGTGTGATGTGCCTGCGCGTCCTAATGAATGTGGAATCAATTCGAATCGAGTGCTTCGGAGTTGAGTTTTTGTTTAGAAGAAATAACACGCAAATCAACACACGGCTCTAAGGTTGTTGCACTTTAAATTGATTGCTTTACAAATGGGTTTAGGCGAAGCCACCCCTGCTATACTTCGCTCCTGCTTATAAATATTTATATTGCAACGAAATATGTTTGGCTCGTGCTATTGTGGGATCGATCAAAAAACCCGAGCCAGACCACAATAGCATACCACATACACACACACACACACTCACTCACTCATATTAGAACTTACAAACAAGGTGCTGTTGTTGTGTGTAGGGGGATGAATAATGCCGCCCGCCTGCCTGCTTTGTGAGTGAGTCTAGTAATAATTTTCGACATTTGTGAAATGTGAAAAGTGGCGCATGCACAAAAGTCATTCATTCATTCATTCGCTCACCAATGTGTCTGCT
The DNA here is from genome assembly GCF_030504385.1 of Musca domestica. Classification (NCBI taxonomy): domain Eukaryota; kingdom Metazoa; phylum Arthropoda; class Insecta; order Diptera; family Muscidae; genus Musca; species Musca domestica. The sequence continues at coordinate 1,311,436 of NW_026712211.1, forward strand.
GTTGTTATGAATTTGACATGGCCTCTTTTATGGCGGCCATAGAAACTAGTCCTTTTCATAGTCTCGATTACAGCGAACAGGACATATGGAAAAACCGTTAGAATTGTTAAAATTCCATTTTCCAAACGCAATTGAATGAATGACTCACTCCCCCCCACCAAACCAATTATGCGTTAAGGGTGAATGAGTTTAAGTTTAGAGACAACGATACGATTTGACTGTCCGTCTGGCACAACTGCGCCAACTCGTATTTCTTAAATGGTTGTTGATGGGCTCCAGCCGTTAGGGGTTCGTGCCGAAGTTGCATTGAAGAAATACGTTACAAAATATTTATTTATTATTGCGAAAATTGGGGACAAGGTTAATAATGTAGGGGGGACTACGCGTACACGATGCTTGGAGACTATAAAATTAAAAGTGTTGAAAAGAACACTAAGCTACAGAACAGGATGACGTGTCAATAATATAATCTAAAGTAAATACTTTTATCGATAATATTTTCTATAGAAAATATTGTTATCGAGAATATTTTCTAAAGGAAATATTGTTTTCTAAAGGAAATATATTTTAATTTTCTGAAGATAATACTGTTATCGGTAATATTTTCTGAAGAAAACATTGTTATCAGCAATATTTTCTATGGAAAATATTGTTATCGACAACATCTTCTATAGAAATTAATATCGATAATATTTTTTATAGAAAATAATATTATCGATAATATTTTCTATAGAAAATAATATTATCGATAATATTTTCCAAAGAAAATAATATTATCGATAATATTTTCCAAAGAAAATATATTTATCGGCAATATTTTCTATGGAAAATATTTTTATCGGCAATATTTTCTTGGAAAATACGTTTATCGGCAATATTTTCTATGGAAAATATTGTTTCCGGCAATATTTTCTATGGAAAATATTGCTACCGACATTGCTACCGACAATATTTTCTATGGAAAATATTGCTACCGACAATATTTTTTAAAGAAAATATTGTTATCGACAATATTTTCTAAAGAAAATATTGTTATCGACAATATTTTCTAAAGAAAATATAGTTATCGACAATATTTTCTAAAGAAAATATCGTTATCGACAGATAACAATATTTGTCGATAACAATATTTTCTTTAGAAAATATCGTTATCGACAATATTTTCTAAACAAAATATCGTTATCGACAATATTTTCTAAACAAAATATCGTTATCGACAATATTTTTTAAACAAAATAACGTTATCGACAATATTTTCTAAACAAAATATCGTTATCGACAATATTTTCTAAACAAAATATTGTTATTGACAATATTTTCTAAAGAAAATATTGTTATTGACAATATTTTCTAAGGAATAATATAATCTAAAGTAAATATTTTTATCGATAATATTTTCTATAGAAAATATTTTTATCGATAATATTTTCTATAGAAAATATTGTTATCGCGAATATTTTCTAAAGGAAATATATTTTAATTTTCTGAAGATAATGTTATCGGTAATATTTCTAAAGGAAATATTGTTGTCGATAATATTATCTATAGAAAATAATATTATTGATAGAAAATAATATTATTGATAATATTTTCTATAGAAAATAATATTATCGATAATATTTTCTGAAGAAAACATTGTTATCGGCAATATTTTCTGTGGAAAATATTGTTATCGACAACATCTTCTATAGAAATTAATATTATCGATAATATTTTTTATAGAAAATAATATTATCGATAATATTTTCTATAGAAAATAATATTATCGATAATATTTTCCAAAGAAAATAATATTATCGATAATATTTTCCAAAGAAAATATATTTATTGGCAATATTTTCTATGGAAAATATTTTTATCGGCAATATTTTCTTGGAAAATACGTTTACCGGCAATATTTTCTATGAAAATATTGTTACCGGCAATATTTTCTATGGAAAATATTGTTACCGGCAATATTTTCTATGGAAAATATTGCTACCGACAATATTTTTTAAAGAAAATATTGTTATCGGCAATATTTTCTATGGAAAATATCGTTATCGACAATATTTTCTAAAGAAAATATCGTTATCGACAATATTTTTTAAAGAAAATATCGTTATCGGCAATATTATCTAAAGAAAATTTCCTTATCGACAATATTTTCTAAAGAAAATATCGTTATCGACAATATTTTCTAAAGAAAATATCGTTATCGACAATATTTTCTAAAGAAAATATCGTTATCGACAATATTTTCTAAAGAAAATATCATTATCGACAATATTTTCTAAACAAAATATCGTTATCGACAATATTTTCTAAACAAAATATTGTTATTGACAATATTTTCTAAAGAAAATATTGTTATTGACAATATTTCTAAAGAAAATATCGTTATCGACAATATTTTCTAAAGAAAATATCATTATCGACAATATTTTCTAAAGAAAATATTTTCTAAAGAAAATATCGTTATCGACAATATTTTTTAAACAAAATAACGTTATCGACAATATTTTCTAAACAAAATATCGTTATCGACAATATTTTCTAAACAAAATATTGTTATTGACAATATTTTCTAAAGAAAATATTGTTATTGACAATATTTTCTAAAGAAAATATTGTTATTGACAATATTTTCTAAAGAAAATATTGTTATTGACAATATTTTCTAAAGAAAATATTATTATCGATAATATTTTCTAAAGAAAATATTGTCACCGACAACATTTTTTATGGAAAATATTGTATATTATTATCGAAAATATTTTCTATAGAAAATATTATTATCGATAATAAAGAAAATATTGTTATCTAAAGAAAATATTGTGCTCGACAATATTTTTTAAAGAAAATATTCTTATCGACAATATTTTCTATTTCAAAATTTTCAAAATTTTCTTAAGAAGATATTGTTATCGATAATATTTTCTTAAGAAAATATTGTTATCGATAATATTTTCTTAAGAAAATATTGTTATCGACAATATTCTCTAAAGAAAATATTGTTATCGACAATATTCTCTAAAGAAAATATTGTTATCGGAAATATTTGCTAAAGAAAATATTGTTATCGGCAATATTTTATGAACATTTTTATACAAAATTTTTATTATCGATATCTTTGCAGACTTGTGTATGGCCCCAGTACACACATAATAACTTTTGTCCCCATCTCCAATCTCCTAAAAATAGGGACAGTCGGCTATGTGACATGGCGTCATTGAACCCCCCGTCATTCAGTGTCGCACAGCCAAAACACCACTCAGCCATCCATGCAGCCTGCCAGCATAATAAGAACAAATATTCTATCTAAAATTCAAAAATTCATAAAGTATCAAAAATCAACTCCTTCATATTAGTTGTTGTTGTTGGTGGAATTATTTTGACTACAGATATATTTTTGGCGACGGCCACAGTCTTTTATTCTGGCGCTGCCATAGCCTCTCTTGAAAACGAAAGAAACACTCACACTCGCTAAACAAAATTCCTCAAGAGTGGATTTGTAGTTTTTTTTTTCAAAACTTAGATTGAATTTGAGAGTATTAAAAATGTATAAATTTACGTATCTAAGCGACATCCGTTTCTTCTTAAAATTCCATAAAAACGTGTCGCTTTTCATTCATCATAATTCTGTTATGGCGGAAAGAATGAAATATGGCTGGAGATTGGAAGTCAGTGAGTGAGTGAATGAGTGGAGCTACATTGTTGAAGGCTAAATTCTGTCAAATATGAATGGGGGAAACACAGACGTCAATGGTTGTTGTTGTTTTTCTCTTCTGCTGCTGCTTGTGTGTGTTTGTATGCAAAAGAGTTTAGTGCTCCGAAATGTTTTGTGGTTTCTTAATCGTCAGAGGAAATCATAATCATGTTTTTCAAAAGCAATTTCAAACAGCTCATAAATTTGGAGGCATGAACATAAATATTTTTGTTGGTGTTTTTATATTTTTTTTTAATTAATGCACTTGCAAGGATTATCGAATCGAGTGGCGGATTATATTCTTCATATCTATATCAGAATGAACCCCACTAATTTTAAAATTGTGGAAAGTATTCTAAAAAAAAAATATAGCATATTTATTCCAGGTCTAATATTATTGGAAGTATTGTAACCTTTCTTTAGAAAAATATTTAAAATGTCAAATTCCTCCTCCAATGTTCGATTATTTAAATATATTTTTTATTTATATATCCCATGTTGACAGCAGATCTTGTGTTAGTGAAAATAATGGTATGTGTGAAATATGAAGAGAACCAGATGCTTATTTCGGATTTTATAATCGTTTTGGTTCTTTGAACCTTTGTGAGGGAGGTACCAGAAGGAATGCTCCGATCTCTACTATCTTTATAACAGATCTTATGCTGATGGAAATATTTAGATGTGCCACGTCCGAATGGATACGGATGTTACTTTCGCATTTTCTGAACTTCATGGATATTCAAAATTTTCACCCTTTGTGGGGGACCTTAGGTTAATAAATATATTATGATGTGCGTTATTTGAAGACAATAAGAGTTATAATTATTCAAAATTTTGACCCTTTGTGGGGGAGGTACTTGATGCAGGGAAGCCATATTTTCCATTTTTCCACTTGACCAAACACTGATGCAAATATGAGGATTTGCAAAGCTGGAGCACAGTCGGATTATAGTTTCTCTTTGTGGGCAGTAAAATATACAGGGTGATAAAAAAACAAGTGGAACAAAGTAAAACGCCATAATTTTTACTTTTTTTTAAATTTGATTGAATGAAAGCCAAATATGTCGGAAATAGCATCCAAGTTTAGAATAAGTTTAGATTTGTTCGAATTGGTCACCTTTGACCCGAATTATAACCTTTAAACGGCAAATGAAACCGTCACACGCTGACCGAATGTTGCACTGCAGTATTTTGGTCCATTTCCGGCGATGCGCTTGAGGTGATCGACACTTTGGTATTTTTTAGTGTCAACCTTGCCTTCCAAAATAATCCTGACACAATAGTCCAACGAATTAATATGCGGAGATTTTGGTGGGCATTGTGCCCTGAACATGAAGCGAGGAACCTCATTTTGTAACCATTCTTGGGTGGCGTGTGCTGAGTGCGATGGTGCTGAGTCCTGTTAGAATGTTCAAGGTCTGCGGCCAAAATGTTTGCCTGTCCAAGGCTTTAGTACACCCTTCAGAATATTTTCGTGATAATATTGGGCATTTATTCTGATGCCACGGACGATTAGTACTAGCGGAGAGCCAGCATCGACTGTTATGGCGATCCACACCATCACCATGGCCGGTGCTTGAGTCCTGGTGGCCAACCGAAGGTGCACATTTTCAGCTGACCTCTTTGGCAAGTAAACACGATCATTTTGTTTCTTCACAAACTGCTGGACAACGAATGTTTTCTCATCGGAGAAAAACAAATTCGCCAGTTCACCACTTTCGGCCAAGCGAAACAACTCTTTGGCTCTTTTGAGTCTATTTTCTTTCTGTTGCGGTGTAAGTTCTTGCACTTTTTCGAATTTCAATGTCTTTACCCCGAGCTCATTTTTCAATATTTGTCGAATGGAATATTGCGATATGTTCAGCTCACGGGACATTTTTCAGCCACTGCGACGCGGGTTTCGATCAAGTCGCTTCTTTACTTTTCGAACCATTTCTGCTGATGTTGCTGTTTTCTTCCGTCCACTTCCTTGACATATGTCGGGCTACGCTATCAGTATCACGGTAACGAGCGATGATATGAGACACAAAAGATTTATTCACATTTAAATGCTGGAGTGCTCCAAAGATAGCCACCTGTGGTTCTCCACGAAAGAAATCAGACTATCACGCTTGGATTCCAACACGAATAACTTTTTTTCTGGAAAATTCTCACCAAAATGCTGCTGTACGCTTGTAAACAATAGAATGAGCTGTCACGGGAATAATTTTAACAGCTGTCGGGCGATTGGCTTGGAAATGACAGCAGTCTGAAGTTGGTTACAGTTTTTTCATCTCACTTCTAGGTAACTTATGAGTCTTGGTTCTAACTCTAATAAAAATATATATCACTTTATTATTCCATCGTACTTTCAGTTATTTTATTTCAATGAAATTTCATTTCTTGTACTTACCCATGCCATCCCAAGTTCATAATCTTAAAATGCCCTCAAGAGGAGCAGTTTTGTATTACCCCTTTTTTGTCCATAATCCAATTGATATTCAATCTTTCAAGTGGAGTAAATACAACAAAATATGTTTTCCGTTAAAAAGCGACAGATTGAAGACTGAACAACGAGACGAAATATAACGGTTCTTCAATATGCTCTTATAAATCATGTGTTGATGTTGTGTCATTTTTACAGAAAATCCAAGAAATGGAAGGAAGCTCATAGCATAGAGGGAGGTATTAGGTGTGTTCCTCCATATGAAATTTATGGAGAAAAGTGATACTGTTTTTTTTTAGAATTCCATAAGCAATATTTATCAATCATTGTATTCCTTTAATTCTGGGTTTCAAATGGAATGTATTGGAATGGAGGTTGAAGACGTTTGTCTTGGGCAGAATGATCGTGCTTTTTTATTTTTATTTATTTATTTATTTTTTTTTTTTTTTGCTAATTTTTATTCAATTTTCCCCCGGCTTGCGTGAACACAACCAATGTGTTTTATACATAAACACTTGATCCCTTCTGAATCAACGAACCCTTTTTGTTGAGTTATTCCAAGAACTGCACTTGCCTCGTTCATCATGTTTCTGTTTAATTGATTTCAAACATTTTATGATTGCTGTCAAACAAATGAATTTAAATCTAAGTTTTGTTAGAAAAATCACCAATTTAGATCTTGTTTATTTGATGGGGGTGATGATGGGCGAAGACTCAGATATGACTTAAAATTTTATGTTGTCATATGATATTTTCAAATTTTAGGAAAATATTGATAGCTTCACAATTTTTTCTTCGAAGTTTTAGAATTATTAAATTTCGATTTTATTTTCGAATTCAACAATTGCAAAAGTCTGGGGCAATTAATTCCAAACTACTTGTAGTGGAAGATCCCATCAAAGAAGTCAATCAAGAGTTGTGATATTGAATGTCCTCCCCCTACTTCAAGATGAGATAAGAACGCCGGCTAAACGATAGTAACATAAGCTGAATAATATCGGTGAGGATGATAATTTCAAACTATGCGCATTGTGGTCGACGTTTCAAAACAATTATTCAATTGAGAGAAAGGTACAAATTTTCCTTTCTCTCACTTAGGGTGCATATTACGACTTTGAGAAGCTTATATATGGGGCTATAACTATATCCGAACTCAATGCCAAATTTTATTATCTTATTTTATGTTGTTCCAATCGACCAATATTTTAAACAGAAAAATAGAAATCGAAATACCTTGAAAATACCTTTAATCAGAGTTTCACAACTCTTTCACTTCGTATTTGACCTAAATCAGATATAAATATAACGACGTCCAGGTTTGGACTATATCTTTATATTAGATATAAAATATGTTGATTTTTTCTTAGTTAATCGATATATTTCAGCTTTATACTTCGTCTTATAGTGATAAAAAAATTTTGGAATAAGGGGAGGTACCAAAAGGAGTGGACCGACACATCCCATATTTACATTACATCTATGGCTGATGAATGGAAATATTAAGGTATTTAATGAAAATCGCTGAATGTTTGCATATTATGTGATTTTAATTATTCAAAATTTTGACCCCATGTGGTTGAGGTACAGAGAAGAATAATTCCAAAAACACCATATTCACATGTGACCTCAGAAAAATTGACTGCCAATTTCGTATGTTAGGACCGTAAAGGTTATTCAAAATGGCCCTTTGTAGTCATCCGATATTGTACAAAACTATTATAAAAACTGAAGATTGTTTCTTGTTCTTTGAAATTAATTATTTTCTGCCAATGCAAATCTTGACCTTTTGTGTGTATATGGTTGAGGACATAAAATGACACTTTTTACAGATTTTTTCACTTTTTGACTAGTTGGAACGAATTTTCGTGCCAATTTCGAGTTTGGAAAAGTATTGGAATAACTAGACGTTCATATACAGGATGAGATGAAAAAATTGCAACCAACTTCAGACTGATGTCATTTCTAAGCCATTCATCTGACTGCTGTTAAAATTATTCCAGTGACATCTCATTATATTGTTTACAAGTGAACAAAAGCATTTTGGTGAGAATTTCCCAGAAAAAAAAGTTATTCGTGCTGGAATTCAGGCGTGATAGTGGGATTTCTTTATAATTGGCTGGAAAACCACAAGTGGCTATCGTTTGAGCACTCCAGTATTTAAATTTGAATAAATCTTATGTGTCTCATACCATCGCTCGTTACCATGATACTGGTGGCGTAGCCCAAGGAAGTGGACGAAAGAAAACAGCAACATCAGCAGAAATGGTTCGAAAAATAAAGAAGCGACTTGATCGAAACCCGCTTCGCAGTGGCCGAAAAATGGCTCGTGAGCTGAACATATTGCAATATTCCATTCGGCAAATATAGAAATATTAGCTCGGGCTAAAGCCATTGAAATTCCAAAAAGTGCAAGAACTTACACCGCATCAGAAATAAAATAGTCTCGAAAGAGCTAAAGAGTTGCTTCGCTTGGCCGAAAGTGGTGAACTGCCGAATTTGTTTTTCTCCGATGAGAAAACATTCGTTGTCCAGCAGTTTGTAAACAAACAAAATGATCGTGTTTACTTGCCGTCAGAGGTCAGCTGAAAATGTGCACCTTCGGTTGGCCACCAGAACTCAAGCGCCGACCATGATAATGGTGTAGGCACAGCCGATTGTCGTTCTCCGCTCGTATTAATCGACCATGGCATCAGAATAAATGCCGAATATTATCGCGAAAATATTGTGGATGGTGTATTAAGGCCTTGGGCACGCAAACATTTTGGCCGCTGACCTTGGACATTCCAACAGGACTCAGCACCATCGCACTCAGCACGCGCCACCCAAGAATGGATACAAAATAAGGTTCATCGCTTCATTTCCAGCGCACAATGGCCACTAAAATTTCCGGATACAATCCGTTGGACTATTGTGTCTGGAGTATTTTGGAAAGCAAGGTTGGCACTAAAAAATTCCAAAGTGTCGATCACCTCGAGCAAGCGCTTTGCCGGGAATGGGCCAAAATACCGCAGAACAACATTCCGGCAGCTTGTGACGTTTTCATTGGCCATTTGAAGGCCATAATTCGTGCCAAAGGTAACCAATTGGAACAAATCTAAACTTATTCTAAAACTTGATGCTATTTTTTGCTGTCATTCAATAAAATTGAAAAAAAAAATGTAAAAATTACGGCGTTTGGCTTTGTTTCAGTTTTTCTCACGCTGTACACTTTTTTTTTTTTTTTTGAAAAATTTCAAATTTTTGTAAAAGTTTTTAAAGAAAGAATCACATAAAACTTTTACTGAAAATTTTGTCGACCCACGTCGGATTAAAAATTTGTTAAATTATTTTCCGTCTACAACACATACCGCCTATTCTCCAAACATTGTGCAAAATTGTGGGCAAATGTCAAAATTCCACGTCGATCTAGGACATATTCGAGAGCAATTTTATTATAGTCGACTCCGAGTCTGCTGCCCTTCCTTCTTAACTCCCATAAATTGTAAAGTCTGTATTTGATTTTCTTCAAAGTTCACTCAACCTCCTAATTTTACCAGAGAGACAGAGAGAGAGAGCGAGAGAAAATTCAACTATTAGTAAACTGACTGATAATTTCAAACTCGTTCGAATATTGGTTAATGTTATCATTTTACTCTGACGGCCCTGAGTACAAAGTTTTCGCTAGTATTACGAAATATATTTTTTTCTAACATTTATTTCAAAATATATCTAAAAAGAATTTAACGAAATAAATTTTACTTTACCCAAACCAACTTCGGAAAAATTATTTCAAACTCTCATAAAATATTCACATGTTTCAATTTCCTCAAAATTCTGCTTGTCACATAAATTTAGAAGCAGAAAAAAATCAAAGTAAAATGTAAATTGTAACACAAGAGGAAACAGGAGGCAATAAATGTTATCACCTCGCCTCACCTCTCACATCTCATAACCGGTGAAAGAGTTATAAAAATGCCGGTTGTCGGTTATCATTGAAATGGGCCGAACAAATGGATGGGTGAGGACGAGCATGACAATACAATTCTCAAAAGGTGAGAAGACATTAATTATTTTGCATATTCTCTGTGTAAGGGGATTGACGATGGTTCGATACCAATGCTGCTGGCTGACTGGCATGCACTTCAATGCCGCACCCAAAGAAAGCAAAAAAAAAATCAGAAAACAAAACATTTGAATATCACAACCCGTGAATTCCGAAAAAGAAGTGAGGGAAAATTGTAATTCCATTAAGAACACGTTTAGCGGTCGTTGTTGTTTTTTTTTTTTTCTCTTCCGTTGCAGCATCTTCAGTAACGATCTTCACACTTACCCTGCTGTGAGTGATGGCTCTCTTGCTCGACTTTCTTTACATTACGAAAATTTTCGTAGCCTTTGATGTGCTTGCTGAAGAAGAAAAAAACAAATATTTTCCTTAATTTCATGTTGCTCGTAATTCTTCTTCGTCGTCGTTTTTTTCCTGGGTGCTGAGTATGTTTTTGCTGGGTGCGCGCACAGTCGTAGCCATCGAAAAAAAATCACTGCTGGGAAGAAAAAAAATTCTTGTAAGAAAAAATCTATGCGTGTGAAGATCTGGGATGATGAGGGTTTTATTTAAATTTCTGCATCTTGATTTTTTTCTCTTCTTATTTTTCTATGGGAGACGACCAGGGGATTCATCATCATAACGTTGATGTAATGCATTCGAAATGAAGCTGAGGTGTCAAAAAAGGGATGTTAGCCGAGGTTGTCCTAGTAGCGCCAACAGTTAAAAGCAAATGAAAAATGAAGAAAAAACATTATTAACGTAATTTTATTTTTGGCATATAAAGAATCGGATATGAAACATGTAATTTCTTCCTGTTGGGTGGTGTTTTTTTGGGTGTAGATTTTACGAGGTCAGAACTTTAAAAGTCATCAATTTTTCCCTACATTAAAAAAATTACACTGTGCAATGTATATATTTTCATGAAAAAATCAGTGGGTATGAATGTTTAACAAGTCCGTAGAAAAATACCTCTGGGATGAAACCCCTTATATAGGAAAACGTATATAGGAAAACGTGTTTCTTCATATGTATTTTTTGTAATTTTTCTTAATTTTTTTTTTATAGGTTGTAGAACCGATTCCAAACTTCAAAAACGAAATTTGAAACAATTCCGATTAAAATGTCGCTAAAAACACCAAAATAACGAATATCGGTAGATATCGAAGGGGGCTATACGAAGAAGTGGACCTGCATACGCAAGTTTCTGTCATAGTCTGTAGTACCGCCGATTATGAACTTCAAATACGAAATTTGAAAAAATTCCGTTAAAAAATATCTCTAATATCATCGAAATACCGAATATTGGAAGGTACCGTTATATGAGGGATATATGAAAACGTGTATCGAAATACCCCATTTACAAACTTAACCTGCCTACTGGCAAAATACACATGTGTGCTAAATTTTAACTTTCTATCTCAATTTGTTCCAAATATAGCGTGATTACAACAGACAGACAAAGGGAAACCCGTCAACTCATTTTAGGGTCAGAACCCTACTTCATTTGAGTTTTTTCAAATTTCCCCTTCAAAACTTCAATTTAGAAGTATGACGTCACAGACGAATGTATTCTTCATTAAGTGTCACTAAAAGTCACCAAATTAACTTATTCTCTATATTCATTATGTACCAAGGAAATACATGATTCCCAAAATTATTTCCTAATTTTTATACCCTCAGACATATGGCTAGAGAGGATATATATCATGTGATAAGGCACATCATCGAAATAACCCCACAAAAGGTCGAGATTTTCAAAAAAATATATTTTCTGCACAGAAAGAGAAACGATAACCCGATTTTGCTCTAACTCTGCGAATCCTAATATTTGCGTCAGTGCTTGACCAGATGCGAAAATGGACAATATCGGTCCACTCCATCAACTACCTCCCTCACAAAGGGTCAACATTTTGTAAGAGTCCGACTGTCTTCGAATTTCACACATCCTAATATTTTTATAAGCCCAAGATCTGGTATTAAGATGGAATATGTCGGTCCACTCCTTTTGGTTCCTCCCCCATAAAAAGTCGAAATAAAATATGTTTAAGCTCATAAAACGCGAAATAAACATCCAATTCCATTCAGACATGGCACCTGAATATTTTTATAAACACGGGATATGTTATAAAGACGGCAGAGATCGCAGAGACCATTGCTTCTGGTACCTCCCTCACAAAGGGGGTTAAAGTTTTGAATAACCAAAACGTTTATAAAATCCGAAATAGGTTCTGTTATATTTCACACTTTCCTTTATTTCTACTAACACAAGATTTGTTGTGAAGATGGTACCTCTTCCACAAAGGCTCAACATTTTGAATATCAACGAAGCTCATAAAAAGCGAAATCAACGAAATTCCATTCCAGATTTGATATATCTTAATATTTCCATCTACACAAGATCTGTTATAAAGATGATGGAGATCAGACCATTGCTTCTGGTACCTCCACATACGGCTCAAGATTTTGAGAAACCAAACGCTCAATGTAAATAAATAAATAAGCATTTAACTCTCTTCAAATTTCAAACATACAAACATTTTTGCTAACACCAGATCTTTTGTGAGGATTATACTTAGCTGCGAACGTCTTCTCGTACTCCACCCACAAAGGTTTACAATTTTTAATAATTTTTTCTGTCATAACTTGCGAAACAAGTCAGCAAATCTTTACATAAATATTTTTCTCAACCATGAACTTGGGATGAATATGGATTTTATGATGAAGCTACCAATATAGACCAAACCTGGCACGTCGCAAATAGTAACATCGTATTTATTTAGGTCCTATATGAAATAGACAATACTGGTCCATTTCTTCAGAACCCACTCCATAGAGGGTCAAGAGTTTGAATTGTCATAACAGAAGTCAACACATTTTTAAATAATCGAACATCGGCTGAAGGTATACGTCTGTCGGCAGAATCGACTGATACTTTTTAACTTGTTTCATCTATATTAGACGAATTTTAGATATGGAATACTTGGGTCGACTATATCTGATACCCCACACACATTTTAACATTTTCTAAAAATTATCAAAGTGGCAGAGGGTTTGATTGGATTTGAATCAAACATTGGAATAGGGTATACATCTGTCGTCAAAAGCGACTAATACTTTCTAACTTGTTTTTTTTTTTTTTTTGTAACATTGAATTCTTGGTATATAATGGAAATGGAAATTGATGTATAATCTTTAATAACTTAAAGTAAAATTTGTTAACGAAAATATTTGTCTTGGAGATCACCCTTCTAAAACGGTGCTTTTAGGAGTATTCTGCATCAACCCGCTGAAGCACAGCCTGAAACACTAAAATGTGTTTTAAATATTTAAAAATTTTGCCACCCAAAATATTGCTCATTGTTATAACAAGTATTGCTGAATGTGCTGTATGTCCATATGTGATGATGTCAAGGAATATTGAGAATTTCGGGAGACCAATATTATAGAAGCATTTTACAGGTATTTTATAAAAGAAAAAGGTGTTCTACATTACAAACCAGTAAAGAAAGTCTTAAAGTTGGGCGGGGCCGACTTTATGATACCCTACACCACTTTGCTAATTTAGTAGAGCTCCACATAACAATAAAAGTTTTTATGGGAGAATTCAATCATACACGCTATGATTATAAATATAACTTAAAGTTCAAAGGACTAAATACGCCTAAGCATTTGTATCTTTTAAATTCGGAATTGTATTGCCCATTTGCTGCACAATTAATTTGAAATCGGATAAAGATATATATGGGAGCTATATCCAAATCTGAACCGATCTCGATAAAATTTGGCAAAGATATTTCTGAGCTGTATTTGATATATTTCCCTGAATATCATTGTTACGGAGTGCATACTACGGCTGTGGATAACAAATATGACAAATCGGATGAACAGTATATATGGGAGCTATAGCTATATCTGAACCGATCTTCACCAAATTTGACATACTAGCTTCTAGACCCAATTCGGTCGTAAGTGCCGAATTCCATCCCATTTGGACAAATATTAGACGTTTGGTGCGCAATAAAAGGTAAATCGGACGAAGTTATATATGGTAGCTATATCCAAATCTGAACCGATCTCGATAAAATTTAGCAAATGTATTTCTGAGCTGCATTTGATATATTTCCCCAAATATTGTTGTTAAAGAGTGCATATTACGGCGGCGGTGGACAAAAATAACAAATCGGATGAACAATATATGTGGGAGGTATAGCTATATCTGAACCGATTTCGATCAAGTTTAGCATACATATTTTCAGACCTAATTCGGGTGTATATGCAAAATTTCATACAATTCGGGCTGGTATTACACGTTTGGTGCACAATAAAAGGCAAATCGGACGAAGATATATATGGGAGCTATATCTAAATTTTGACCGATTATTTCCAATTTCAATAGGGTTCGTCCTTGGACCAAACAAATGGTCTGTGCAAAATTTCATCTGGATTGGGAAATAAATGCGACCTGTACTTTGTTTACAAAAATACATGGACAGACGGACGGACGGACAGACGGACGGACGGACATGCATAAATCGACTCAGAATGTGATTCTATGCAGATCATCAAAAGGAACTATGGGTCTATCTCGTTTCCTTCTGCCTGTTACAAACAAATGCACAAAGACATAATACCCTGACCACCTTGTGGTGTAGGGTATAAAAACAGAAAGTCTTTCCCGAATACCTTATGACGAATTTTGTACTATAAGAATATCTACTACCCATGCAAGGTCACAAATGCACTGAAGACCTTCAGTAGCTCTTCTGTACAAAATCGACTTTCTGGAGACGTTGAATCTTCAGTGGATCCCAGAAGGTATTTTTTTCCAAATGGTCTCAAGTGGTATATAAGAAATTCCTCAAATGATTTCTAACTGTAGAAATGAGGACTTAAAAAGACTTTCCTTCTGTAGAAGTTAGCCTTTAAAGAACCTCCAAAATGTCCACTGTTTGAGGGGAAAAAAGGCATTCAGAAATTTGTTCCACACTTTCATCTCTGTACAGAAGACCTCCTTGCAGATATTTTATCTCTAGCGGAAATCCGAAAGATCTACTTTCTACAAGTTACCATCACAAGTCCAGGAAGAAATTTCATTATTAAATAATGGTTTTGTTATGTACCTTTTAACATCAGTATCCTTACCCCTATCTTAAAGTAAGTACTTACCCAATTGCCACCAAGAGTCAATAAATAAGGCTGAAAAAACTCATTATATTATTAGAACACTGTCCAGCAATAAATCCTTACCAAATAATGGGTTTAGAAATGTCCTAGAAAGTAAGTACATATTGACCTGCCACCAAGTGCCAATAAATATAATCAGAAAACAGCCGATCTGTCTTTAGAACCCCACAGTTGAATTTGAATATAATTAAACCTGCGATTTTCTGATTGATACTCTGACTGATTGGTAGAGGCTGACGAACATTAATTGTTGGCCGTCATACATCCCGATCTTCGTATTTTCTATTTTTTGTTTGCTGCCGCTTAGGTTCGAACCTGCAACCTTATATTTGTAGTAGGGCGTTCACACTCTGTGATGTTGTTGCTCATTACTTGGAAAATAAAAGTGAGTCGTGTTGGCTTGAATATTTTAAGAAATTTATCGTTATTTTTGCCCAATTGGTAATGCAAGGGGTATGTAGTTGTCAATACTGGTAGTGCAGAAAGTGACATAAAATACCACTTTCATGGATGCCACCCCTCCTCTAAATCGTCTTCTGTCAACAGAGACCCCAAAACGTTTTTTATCTATGAACTATTCTTTAAGAACTTTTTTTTACCCCCCAGTAAACTTGAAAACGATTTCCTAACCTTACATACCACCCTCCTATGGAAAAATCAAAAATATCTTTCTTTTCCCAATTTCTTTGCAGAATAAGTTATTCTTCTCATATAATGACTTTTTCCCAAAACTGTTTTCTTTTAATAGTGTGAAATGGCTTCTTTTATTCGATCCGAGGAGAAAATAAAGTAATTTATATGATAAACAACAATGAAAAAGAGAAAACATTAATGAATAGTAATGGTTAACAAAACAATCCCACTGCGTTGCCAGGGTAAGATAAGAAAGCGAAAAAAAACTAAAAATCGAAAGAAAAAAGCACCCTGAAACAGCTGCTTTACAGGGGGTAGTAATTGAGGCGCTGGGTGACAGCAGTTTTTTTTCGTTCTTTGCTAGGAACAAGTTTTTTTCTTTTTGTTTCCTTGTCAGTTGAAAGAATTAAACCACCTTTGTTTCTCAAAACGGGACATTTTGTTGTAAGCTTTGTATGTGGTTGCATCAGATTTGTTTGACATTTTTTTCCTTTTTTTTTTTTTTTTTGTTGGTTCTTATTGTAAATTCCCAAACTTGTTGGCATTGAGATTTCAACTCTTTTTTTTGTATTCTTCACGGATGATATTCTTACCCTATCATTTTTTGGTATTTTTTTAACTTTATTTTAAGGATTTTTCACACTTTTTTCAGTATTGTTTTGTTTTGTAAAAACTTAGGGTAATTGTTTTTTTTTTCAATTTTGCTTTTGTTTAAATCCCTTGATACTTGAAATATGATTATGTTGCTTGTATTCCATTACAAAAATATTAGTTGTTTTTTATAAAAATTATCCTTTGGCTTTTTTTTACTTGCCAACGTTTTGTAAATGTCGAAGAAAACAAGGACATTCCTTTGAATTATGTTTTAAAATTTTTAAGAAAAAATGCCACCGAAAAGAAGCTGTGAGTATCACTGGGCGTAACTTTTTTTGATGTTAACTCATGAATTTTTAATGTAAATGATCCATTTTGTTATTTGGGCGGTTATCCTGTTGCGTATTTATTATTTTCTTCGTTATTGTTATTATTTCTTATTACGGATTGTGTAATTTATACAAGGCCATCAATGGAGATTTGAATAAAAGGATATTTTTTGTGAATAAGCTTAAAACCTAGATTGGAATGTATAACTTCGATCAGGAAACTAAAATGTGAATAGTCAACTTCGTGT
Source organism: Musca domestica (assembly GCF_030504385.1). NCBI lineage: Eukaryota > Metazoa > Arthropoda > Insecta > Diptera > Muscidae > Musca > Musca domestica. Next base: position 1,328,561 of record NW_026712211.1, read on the forward strand.
AGTTCGCCTACTGCGCTTTCTCATACCAAGATATAGGTAATACAGGCGAAGCGTTAAGCTTCGCTCAAAAGTGGTTTTACCCTTGAAGGGCCGTTATGTTTAAAATATTCTATACTTGAGGATGTCGTATATAAGTACTACAATACAATGTATGGCCCATTGATTTGTACTTCAAATCTAGGAATGCCAGAAGCCATGTGATTGGCTTATTTATTTAATTTTTGAATTTTAGCCAAAACTTTGAAACTGTCATTCGTAACTTCATGTGTCTCACCCATTTTTAATTACACTGTGCGACAAAATTGCATTTTTTTCCATAACTACGAACAAATCCCAGCTAATTTTTAAAATAATTCTAACAAATTAAAATGTATCAGTCAAATCAGCCCCTAGCCAATGTTCGATTATTTAAATATATTTTGACTTTTGTTATGATTATTTAAATGTTTGACCCTCTATGGAGTAGGTTAAATAAATTCAGGGTTGCCTATATTCGACGGACCCATGTTTTTTTTTGGGCTCATTCCAATCGACGAGGCTTGTCCGCAGGCAACATTCTTTGCGTCAATTGAATTTTGTACGGGAACAAATGCAAATCAATGCGAATAATCCGTTGTAAAGTGGACCGAGCCATGCCCAACTGCTGAGAACGGCGTTTTTGGGATGTTCTTGGGGACCTCACAACACTGGCTCGTACGGCAGCGATATTCTAGGCCGATCGCCTTGGTCGACTTTTATATGGCCTCTTCGGATTAGAAAGAGCCTTACCAGTCGAAAATTTAATGGTGTTCTTAGAAGGCGCACTTCTCACATTTTTTAATGTTTTAAAAGCACGTTGAGTTTTCACAATTGACTTCTTGTGAATTTCAACTATTTCAGAGCGCTCGCGTGGTGTGTATTGGTTTATGGTAAAAATCTGCTTGGACTGACGCTTCAAACGCGGTATGTCATTAAGCGATGTGACATCTCTGTCAAAAGTTATGGCGTTGCCAGATTTGTCCGTCGAATATGGGCAACCCTGTATAATATAAAAGGTGAGATAAATAAATTGCAACCAACTTCAGACTGGTGTCATTTCTAAGCCACTTGTCCGACAGCTCATTATATTGTTTATAAGGGTAAAAAAGCATTTTGCTGAGAATTTTCCAGAAAAAAGTTATTCGTGATGGAATTCAAGCGTGATAGTGTGATTTCTATATATTTGGCTGGAAAACCTCAAGGGGCTATCGTTAGAGCACCTCAGCATTTAAATGTGTATAAATCTATTGTGTCTCGTATCTTCGCGCGTTACCGTGATACTGGTAGCCCGACGTCACGGAAGTGAACGGAAGAAAACAGCAACATCAGCAGAAATGGTTCGAAAAGTAAAGAAGTGCCTTGATCGAAACCCGCGTCGCAGTGGCTGAAAAATTGCTCGTGAGCCGAACACATCGTAATATTCCATTCGGCAAATATTGAAAAATGAGCTCGGGGTAAAGCCATTGAAATTCCAAAAAGTGCAAGAACTTACAAGGCATCAGAAAGAAAATAGACTCAAAAGAGCTAAAGAGTTGCTTCGCGGGGCCCAAAGTGGTGAACTGTCGAATTTGTTGTTCTCCGATGAGAAAACATTCGTTTGCCAGCAGTTTGTAAACAAACAAAATGATCGTGTTTACTTGCCGTCGGAGGTCAGCTGAAAATGTGCACCTTCGGTTGGCCACTAGAACTCAAGCGCCCGTCATGGTGATGGTGTGAGCCGCCATAACAGCCGATGGTCGCTCTCCGCTCCTATTAATCGACCGTGGCATCAGAATAAATGTCGAATATTATCGCGAAAATATTCTGGAGGGTGTATTAAAGCCTTGGGCACGCAAACATTTTGGTCGCAGATCTTGGACATTCCAACAGGACTCAGCACCATCGCACTCAGCACGCGCCACCCAAGAATGGTTGCAAAATGAGGTTCCTCGCTTTTATTTCAAACGCACATTGGCCACCAAAATCTCCGGTTACCAATCCGTTGGACTCTTGTGTCTGGAGCATTTTGGAAAGCAAGGTTGGCACGAAACAATACGAAAGTGTCGATCATTTCAAGCAAGCTTTTCGCCGGGAATGGGCCAAAATACCGCAGAGCAGCATTCAGGCGGCATGTGACGGTTTCATTTGCCGTCTGAAGACCCTAATTCGTGCCAAAGGTGATCAATTCGAACAAATCTAAACTTATTCTAAAATGTGATGATATTTCCGACATTTTTTTCTTTCATTCAATAAAATTTAAAAAAGTTTAAAAATTATGACGTTTGACTTTGTTGCAGTTTTTTTATATTTCACCCTGTATATCATCTCATCTTCACAACAGATCTTGTGTTAGCAAAAATGTTTGTCTGTGTGAAATTTGAAGAGAGTTGGATGCTTATTTCGTTTTCTTTGTTTTTCAAAATTTTGAGCCCTATGTGGGGGATGTACCAGAAGAAATATTCCGATCTCTACATCTTTATAACAGATTTTGTGTCAATGGAAATATTGAGATGTACCAAGTTTGAATGGAATAAGTCACTAAAGATAAGAAATCTCTATTTCTAATATATATTAAGAAATTATTTGCACCAATTTTCCCAAAAAAAAAAAAAAAAAAAAATGAAAATATTCCATGATTTTTTTCTCGGACGTTTTTCGAGTTGAAACCTGAAACTAATATAAAATTTCATTGTAGGCCGAAAGTGTCGAAAGACGAAAAATTCTATACAAAATTTCCATATTAAATCTCAGAATAAACCCTGCATCTAGGTTTAAGGTTTTTACGTCAAAATATCACTCGGATTTTTTTTTTTTGCTGCTAAATTAACACGTTTTCATTTTGGGACAAAATCTCCCTTAATCCATCATTTTTTGGATATAGTGTTAAAGGAAGAAATATTCTAGATCAAATTTCATTATGAGTCCCTGAACAAAAGACCATGGGTATACCCCCTATTTACAATAAATGTATATAATCAATTTTGGTTTCATTATTTTTTTCCGACAAATTTGGAACTTTTTCGAATTTGTTGCAATTTTTTGTGGAAAATTCCACATTTTAAAAGTTTTGGGTGCCTATGCTAAACTTTTTAATGCCTTTATGTAAATTTGGCCATATGTATATATAGAGAAGGGCAAAATTGTTATGAGACTTATTTCTCCACATTTAATATTGGGCTTTGAAATTTGATGGAGAGCTTTGGATTACTTAAAGAATCAATGGTTTATAAAATGGTTCATGCCGGTCTATATTAACATTGTCATTCCATTTGTAACTCCTCGAAGTAGTCATGTCAGACCCAAAGAAGTATATCTATATATTCTTGATCTGCGAAAAATTCTAAGTCGGTTTAGCCATGTTCGTCTGTCTGTCCGTTGTAAACACGCTATCTTTGTAACGAATTGAGATAGAAGGCTAAAATGTGTGTTTTGACATTAAGTTCATAAATGGGCCATGTCGGTCCACACTCTCATATAACTACCAGATACCCCCATATAATGCTACCTCCCAATATTCGGTATTTTAATGATTTTAGCGATATTTTTCTACCGGAATTGTTTCGGGTTTAAAGTTCGTAATAGGTACTACAGCCAATAAAAAATTCGTGTATATTCGATATTCGGTATTTTGATGATTATTGCGGTATTATTCACCGGAATTGTTTCAATTTTCGTATTTGAAATTCGGAATCAGTACTACTATGACAACAACTTTCTTATGAAGAAACACATATTCGTATAGCCCCAACCATAAGCCAACCACTCATTTGAGAGGTATTTTCCAACAGTTTTTTTTTTTTTAATTTTCAAATTCCTTTAAAATGGTGGATGGTATTAAAAGTTCGAGTCGGCGGAACTTAGCTGCCTTTTAACTTGTTTATGTTATTAAATGAAAATTAAAGGAAAAATATTATGAATTTAGGTTTTTTTCGCATAGACCTTGTGCAATGATACCCCTAATTTTAGTTATTCCGAGGATCTTGGAAAAACTGGAAATTTGTATTTTAGTTTCTTCTGGGGTAGATCACCCTCTATGTATCTGAAATGCAAGGACTCCACGGAAACGTAATCGTAACCCCCACCAGGGGGACTTTGCCCCCTCTATTTGGGTTATTTGAGATGTAGACCTTCCAAACGCCCATACTCATAGCTCTGCTTTTATAATCTGCTGAGTTTTTCCTCGGGTCATACTATAATTGGGCGGAAATTATTAATTTTGTTTGCCAAAAAAAAAAAAATACATAAATAAATAATTTATGATCTTTACTAATTCTTCCAAATGACTGATGAATTTTTCAGAAAATGTCCTTATTGGCCATATTCCCCTTTCATGTCATGTTATCCTTCCACATTTAGGTTTTATATTCTCCTTCATACTTCATTATATCTAGTCACGTTGTCTGTCATGCATCACTTTCAATTTCTACAAATTTGTGCACATTTTCGAGTAGCTCGCGCCATTTAACAAAAAGTAAAACAAAAGTAGCAAATGCGCGCGTTTGTACCCTGTTCCTTCCGAGCGTGCGTGCGGGCTATAGTTTTCAAGGCGCATATGTCGCACACTAACACACGCTACACCAAGGACCTTGTTTACATAAGGAAATCTTCGAAATTCACGGCTATAGACCTGGCAAGACATTGGCCCTACCACCAACCAACTGGAGAAGGAAGTAGGAAAGTAAGAAGGAATGAGGGATATAAAATAATAATAAAGAATTAAAAGCATAAGGATATATGTACATGAGTTCAAATCATGAACTATGGCTAAGAACAACAACAATTGCAATGCAGGAGAAATAGGGAACAAAAACTTCACGCTATGCTACCCAAAATATGCGAGGGGAGTCGTTACCCAAGGCGGCGGCATACGTGCAACATTGCTCATACTGCTCTCGACAGCCGAACGTGTTGGAGAAAACACAACAACAATGTCCACAACTGACTGACTGCCTGACAGTCTGTCTGTCTGTCTGTCGCCTACTTGTGCTGCTAATGAAGGCTCAAGAAAGCATAGCACAAGAATGACGAAAGGAAAAGCAATCAGGAACAAGGAAGTAAGAATTGCCGGGTACTTTTTTCGGTTTTTGGGCGAACTCCCTCCCTGCCAGCTGTGCATTTTTCGTAGAGTGCAGGTTTTGGCTTTCGAAAGAATGCCTGGCAAAGCAAACAAATCTTGCAAGGATAACAAATAAAGGTACATACACGTATGGAGAAACTAAAGCCCATGGCGAACCACCACCAACCATACTACTCGTGTGGAGTAGAAGCACCACCACCACCACCAGCCAGCCACTCTACCACCAATAAATAAAAACAATATTGAAAATCATGATGCAACCAACCACCACCACAACCAACCGATCGAACATTAAATCGATCATGGGTGATTCCCCCCCCAATCTAGCAGCAGCAACAAAGGTAGGGGAGGAAGCGTACAACAACTGCAGACGAGGTGGTGTGCAGGCACTTTCTTCAGATGGCTGTGTGCGGCAACTGTGACAAATTTGTTTCTTTTATTAGAGGGCTTTCCTTACACAACGTCGTGGCACAGACAGTTTTATTGATTTGGGTATTATTCTAAAGGATCCTAGACAACTGTCTACCCATCGTCGAAGAACTAATCCTTAAGGGTCATTAATTTGAACTTCCACAATCCAAGAATATTTTCCATTTAGGGGTGGTCTTCCCAGAGCATCTTAGACAAACTTCTAAGAAATGAGGAGTCTGTCCCAAACATCCTCAAACCATTTTCACATTTGCATTTTAACTTAAAATTCGTGGAAAATTGCCTGCATCTTCTGTCTGTCTGTCTGTCTGCCTATCTGCAAGAAGGAAGATAATTTGCGTAAGGATGTAACAGACAATGGATTTAAATTGGATGCTGCATTAATATTCCATGCAAATAGTATCGAAGATGATGAGTATGTGTTTTTCTTTTTTGGTTACACACGCTGAGCTAATTTGAAGGTCCTTAGATATTTGCATCCCAAAATGCGGTTTGGGGTATGCAATGTCTCAATTAAATATTGTGGGAAAATTTTTGGAAATTTGCAACAGAAAATTCTGCACCAGCTGCCTGGTTTGGAGAAATTAAAAAAAAATCTTCAAATACGCCACGAAACTACCAGGTGTGACTCTGAATATTTAGTTATCATATTCCCGCAGCCTAGTCAATTTATGAATATTCCTCAAAATTCAAGTTATTTTTAAGAGGTTGGAACTAATGCGTGGTTATTCGAAACGTTGACCCTTTGTGGCGGAGGTACCAGAAGAAATGGTCCGATTTCTACCATCATTATACCAGATCTTGTGTTGATAGATATATTGATATTTGCCAAGTCTGAATAGGATCGGATGTTAAATTTCGCGTTTTAGGAGTTTCATGGATATTCAAAATTGTGTCCCTTTGTGTGGTAGGTACCAGAAGGAGTGGATCGATATATCCTTTCTTCACAGCAGATCTTGCGTTAGTAAAAATAATTACATCTGTGAAATTTGAAGAGAACTGGATTCTTATTTGGGATTTAATAACCGTTTTGGTTGTTCAAAGCGTTGGCCTTTGTGGGGAAGGTACCAGAGGGAATGGTCCGATCTCTTCTATAACAGATCTTGCGTTGATTGAAATATTTAGATGTGTCAAGTCTGAATGAAATCGGGTATTAGTGTCGTGATTTATGACCTTCATGGTTATTCAAAAATTTGACACTCTGTGTGATAGGTACCAGAAGGAGTGGACCTATATATCCCATGCTCACAGCAGACCTTGTAAGGAAGGCTGGATTCTTATTTCAGACTTTTTGATCCTTCGTTTTGGCTGTTCACAATGTTTACCCTTTGTGGGGGAGGTACCAGAAGGTTTGTTCCGATCTCTACCGTCTTTGTGACAAACCTTGAGCTGATAAAAATATTGAGATGTACCAAGTCTGAATGGGATCGGATGTTACTTTCGCATTTTATGAGCTTCATGGATATTCAAAATTTTGACCCTTTGGGGTCAACAGATCTTGTGTTCGTAGAAATAATCGAATGTGTGAAATATAAAGAGAACCTGATGCTTATTTGGGATTTTATAAAGGTTTTTGTTATTCAAAACTTTGACCCTTTGTGGGGGAGGTACCAGAAGGAATGGTCCGTTCCCTACCATATTTATAGCGCATCTTGTGTTGATGGTAATATTAAAATGTACCAAGTCTGAATGGAATCGGATGTTTATTTCCCGTTTTATGAGCTTAATGAATATTCAACATTCCGAACCTTTGTGGGGGAGGTACCCGAAGGAGTGGACCGATATGTTCCATCTTCACACCAGACCTTGGGTTAAGAAAATAATTGGGATGTGTGAAAGACAATCAGACTCTTACATCACATTTTATGATAGTTTTAATTATTACAAAATGTTGTTACTTGATGGAGTGAAGCGATATTGTCCATTTTCGCACCTGACCTCGAACTGATGCAAATATTAGGGTTTGCAAAGTTAGAGCAATATCGGATTACCCTATCTCTCTCTGTGCAGTAAAATATTTTCTACGAAAATGTCGGCCATTTGTTGGGGAGATATCACAAGAAGTGGACCGATATTGCCCATCTCCGAAATCGATCTATGTTTGACAAATATATTACGATGTACCAAGATTGGACAAAATTGGATACTTCCTTTGAGAGTTATCCTGTGCACTAGCCAACCAGACCGATATAAAGACAGAGGACGGGCGGACATAGCTACATCGACTACATTTGTCCTGAAACGGATTTGGTTCAAATAGACCTAGGGTCTAAAACCATTATTTCGATGAGTATAGTTTTGGCGGTATCAAATAATTTACAGGGTGAGATAAAAAAACTGCAACAATGTCAAACGCCATAATTTTTAATTTTTTTTAACTTTTATTGAATGAAAGCAAAAAATGTCGGAAATAGCATCAAATTTTTGAGTTAGTTTAGATTTGTTCGAATTGGTCACCTTTGGCACGAATTATGGCCGTCAAACGGCCAATGAAACCGTCACATGCTGTCCGAATATTGCTCTGCTGTATTTTGGCCCATTCCCGGCGAATCGCTTGCTTGAGGTGATCGACACTATGGTATGTTTTAGTGCCAACCTTGCTTTCCAAAATACTCCAGACACAATAGTTCATCAGATTGGTATCCGGAGATTTTTGGTGGCAATTGTGCCCTGGAAATGAAGCGATGAACCTTATTTTGTAACCATTCTTGGGTGGCGCGTGCTGAATGCAATGGTGCTGAGTCCTGTTGGAATGTCCAAGGTCTGCGGCCAAAATGTTTGTGTGCCCAAGGCTTTAATACACTCTCCAGAATATTTTCGCGATAATATTCGGCATTTATTCTGATGTCATGGTTCATAAATCGAGCGGAGAGCGAACATCGGCTGTTATGGCGGCCCACACCATCACCATGGCTCGGACTTGAGTTCCGGTGGCCAACGGAAGTTGCACATTTTCAGGGCACCTCTTTGGCAAGTAAACACGATAATTTTGTTTGTTTACAAACTGCTGGACAACGAATGTTTTCTCATCGGAGAAAACCAAATTCGGCAGTTCACCACTTTCGGCCAAGCCAAGCAACTCTTTAGCTCTTTTGAGTCTATTTTCTGCGGTGTAAGTTCATGCACTTTTTGGAATTTCAATGGCTTTGCCCCGACCTCATTTTTCAATATTTGCGGAATGGAATATCAAGTCGCTTCTTTACTTTTCGAAGCATTTTTTTTTTTTTTTTGGAAAATTCTCACCAAAATGCTTTTGTGCGCTTGTAAACAATATAATGAGCTGTCACTGGAATAATTTTAACAGGTGTCGGACGAGTGGCTTAGAAATGACAGCAGTCTGAAGTTGGTAACTTGTTAAACATACATTTCATTTTCAGCGCCAAAAAATATTTCTTAAGCAATTTTGCGGACACAAATTTCCGTGTTAAAATTCAAGTTTAGCTAGCTCGTTTTAAACCCTTTGGCAGGATTTTCGAAATGTCTTATCCTTGCTCTTTCATTGAAGGTAGCTTTTAAGCTTCTAGTTACTAAATGTGACCACCAGTTTCATCAAAGTCCTTATTCGAATGAAATTAAAGGACACAACACAAAACTGCACATAATCTCCTTCACAAAGTCAAGGACCTCTCCCTCTCCAACCCCGATAAAAAAAGCAAATTGTGGGTGAAAACTATATGCTTTTTGTGCAAAATTTTGCGGAAAACAGTTCAGAAAGTCAATTGCAAATTTTATGCCGTTTCCACCTCTTCCGTTTCGGGGGTGGGCTCTACTGGGCACTACTTCCGAATTGCAGACACACGACAAACAATTCTGAATGAAATCAATCCGCCAAACAAAAAAAAAATTGCATCTGTTCGCAAAACAAACGATTTAATTGAGAAACAAAGACAAGGACTGGTGAAATATGGAAAAAAGGATACAGCGAGGGTGCATTAGCGAGAGAACGAATAAACTCGAGGGGGAGATTTGCAGACAGTGGATTTTGCTGCGCAGAATCAAAGTAATTACAGAAAATGTATTTCGTTTTTAGGATTCCGAACGCATGCGCCTCAACGATGATGTGGAGTGAGATGTTGAAGCTGGTTTCTTGGTGGCGGATATGATGGTGGCGGTGCTGGTGGTGGATGCAATCCCACTTCCATTCGTATATCCTTTTTTGTTTCATCACTGAGCAATCAAAACAGCACGTGACAATTTCAAAGGAGAGGGAGAGGGAGAAGAGCGAGCTGCTGGTGCAAAATGGAATATCAAAACTGCAACTGAAAGACAGCGCCGGCAGCGAAAGTGTTTATTTAATCTGAAAGGATATTTTATTACAAGGATCTCATTCATTTATTTGGATAGATGCGAACACAAAAGCCCCGTATTTTTTGCACTAGGCTATAGAGGATCTAATGATGGTACAACGCTTGCTGTGGACCATTGTCTCGATGATTCAGTTTTGAAAACACCACCACCACCATCTTCACCAGCATCATAATTCATTGCCCACCAACAAAACAAGGACATGGAAGGCTTACAACAGCCAACATCAGGACGTGAATGGGGGAGATGTGGATGAAACGACTCAGAGTTGGGAATGCCGCTCACCATCGGCGACTGCGCCTGCGCCTGTGGCAGCATTAATGAAAACACATTAAATCAGAACAAGTGCTGCGCCGGCGCCGCCACTTCTGGCTGAGCCGGTTAGCTGTTGAAATGGGAAAAAGGACAGCTGTTAGGCTGTATTTCCCCGACGGAATATCCTTGCTCGTGACATGGTAAGCAAATAAAATGTGTGTAGCAACTGAGCATAGCAGGCGCATGTACAGCTTGATTTGCTTGTAAAATCATTGAACGGCTGGAGGGTGGTGTTGGTGGTGGATGAAAGTCCGCGACAAAAATTTTATGGAATGTTGTTTTTGTTGTTGTTTTGTTTGGCCGGTGTAACTTAATGCATTAGAAAAATTATGATGGTACTGAAATGAGCTGCGCGAAAAAAGGTGGTGGTGGTGTTGTTGCAGTACCATGGTAGTTAGTGCTGGTGTGTTGCTTGGCGCTGGTGGTGGTGGTTATGGTGCAAAAGCCAACCCCCTTCTATTGTGAGTTGTTGCAACCCATCCTGCCCAAGTGCAAAACCCAATTTACAACACAAAATCAAAGCAGCTTTTTTTCAAAATAGGCTGTGGTTGAATTACAGAGTGTGCCCGGAAAAAAGGCAGGTGCAGTTCTGGTGGAAAAATCTCTGACGCGTGCGCTTATGTAGCGTAGCGGACTTGTTGTTACAATAGAGCTTGGCAATTAAAGTAAAGTGTTTTTTTTTTCGTTCTTTGGGAAGGACAACAGATTTCGTTACTAGATCAACGCGTACACCATTGTAACAAGATAATGAGCTCAGATACGGGTTTCCGATGGCCTTGTATGTAATTTTCATTCCATTATGTTGGCAAATAGAGATTAGAACAAGTCCTTAGAAACAATTGCCGGTGATTATCATGACGAATAACCGTTTTCTATGACAATCGTTAAAAAAAAAGTAGCTTTGGTCGGAAATTGTTTTTTGGGAGTGAGGCATTGCGTTAACTTTCCAGTACAGTTGATTTTCATTTTAATAAAAACGCAGAACTTTCAGTACAGTTACATTGAGTAGCTGCCAGTTGACGAATGTTTTGAAGAATATTTGATAGTGAAAACTGAAATTTCAATAACGACATGGTATGCCAACACCAGTATATTTACCATTAGCCTCACTTGAGCCGGCCAAAAGATAACTCAAACAACTAAAGAATGGAGGACCACTATCTCTTAGGGCGAAATTCTTTTTGAGAAAATTTGGAAACTATCTAACCATGTCCGTACAATAAAATTCTCAAAGGAAGTTTCCGATTTGGTCCAAACGTAATTCAACCTATTTTTATAACCTCCGCCATATGGCTAAATAGGGTATATATCATTTGATACGGCCAAAACGTGTCCCATCGAAATAACGGCTTTAGACCCTAGGTCTAAAATCCTAGGTGGGCCAAATCCGTTTCAGGACATTTGGAGTTGATCTAGAAATGTTTGTCGGTCCGTTTGTCTGGCTGGCTGGTGCACACTATAACTATCAAAGGGAGTATCCGATTTCGTCTAAACTTGGCATATCGCAATATTATTGTCAAAGTTAGATCGAGTTCGTAGATGGACAATATCGGTCCACTCCTTCTGGTACCTCCCTCACAAAAGGTCGAAATTTTCAAAACAAATATTTTATTGCACAAGAAGAGAAAGGATAATTCGATTTTGCTCCAACTTTGCAAATCTCAATGTTTGCATCAGTGCTACGTGAGCTGCAAAAATATCGGTACACTCCATCCAGTACCTCCCCTATTATAAAGGGTCAAAATTATGAATAAATTTAACTCTTATAAAATATGATGTAAGAGTCCGATTGATTTCAAATTACACACTTCACAATTTTTTCTTAACCCAAGGTCTGGTGTGAGGATGGAATATATCGGTCCACTCCTTCTGGAACCTCCTCCCCCACAAAAAGTTGACATTTTGAATATCCATGAAACTCACAAAACGCAAAATTAACAACCTATTCCATTCAAACATCTCAATACAAGATTTGTTATAAAAATGGTAGAGATCGGACCATTCCTTCTGGTACCTCTCCCACAAAGGGTCAAAGTTCACCCACAAAGGGTCATAATTTTCAATACTTATATCTCTTATAATTTGCGGAACAAGTCTGCGATTCTTTACAACTTGCTACATCTAAATATTTCTCTTAACCAGAAATCTGATATGAATATCAGAAATTTATGATACAATGGCAAGAGGGATTGCTTTTCGTTGGCGACTTAAGGTAAAATTTGATGAAGAATATTTTTGTCTTTGACGTCATCGTCCTAAAATTATGATTTGTTGAATATTCTTTAATAATCCACGATTTTTGGCCTGTTGGTCCCTGAAAAATTATTGTTTAGAAATCCACTGTGATAGCCTTATTGGACCTTTAATAACTTTGTTTTAGAAATCCAAGATTGTAGTCCTCCTAGTCATTCAAAAAATGTGTTTTAAAAGTTCACGATTATAGTACCGGAAAAATATGTTATAAAACTCCATGGTTTAAGTCCTGGTGATCCACGATTATAGTCCTGTTGGTCCTTTAAAAAAATGTTCTTCAAATATTCACTTTTATTGGCCTGTTAGTCCTGGAAAAATATTCATTAGACATCCACAGTTATAGCCCTGTTGTTCCTTGAAAAATATGTTTTAAAAGTCCACGATCTTTTCAAGGACCTTTCAACCCGGATTTTTTTAAAAATATTTATTCAAGTACCAAAAAATCTTTTTTTTTTTAGGAATATTTCTTCAAGGATCGTTATTTCTTTTAAATACATTCTTCACCGGAATGATTTCAGATCATGAAATTTGATGTTCCTAATAAGAACATTATTCCACGACAGAAAATTGTCTATGCAGGTCCAGGTCTTCGTACAGGGTGAAATAGAAAAACTGCAACAAAGTCAAACGCCAAAATTTTTACATTTTTTTTTAATTATATTGAAAGAAGTCAACATATGTTGGAAATAGCATCAAATGTTAGAATAAGTTTAGATTTATTCGAATTGGTCACCTTTGGGGCGAATTATGACCTTTAAACGGCCAATGAAACCGTCACACGCTGCCCGAATGTTGCTCTGCGATATTTTTTTCCATTCCCGGCAAAGTGCTTCCTTGACGTGAGCGACCTATTGGTATTTTTTAGTGCCAACCTTGCTTTCCAAAATACTCCAGACATAATAGTCCGACGGATTGGTATCCGGAGATTTTGGTGGCCATTGTGCGCTGGAAACCTCATTTTGGCACGTGCTGAGTGCGATGGTGCTAAGTCCTGTTGGAATGTCCAAGGTCTGCGGCCAAAATGTTTGCGTGCCCAAGGCTATAATACACCCTCTAGAATATTTTCGCAATAATATTCGGTATTTATTCTGATGCCGCGGTCGATTAATACGAGCGAAGAGCGATCATCGGCTGTTAAGGTGGCCCACACCATCACCATGGCCGGCGCTTGAGTTCTGGTGGCCAACCGAAGGTGCACATTTTCAGCTGAACTCTTTGGCAAGTAACGCGATCACTGCTGGACAACGAATGTTTTCTCATCTGAGAAAACCAAATTCGGCAGTTCGGCCAAGCGAAGCAACTCTTTAGCTCTTCTGGGTCTATTTTCTTTCTGTTGCGGTGTAATTTCTTGCACTTTTTGGAATTTCAATGGCTTTACCCCGAGCTCATTTTTCTATATTTGCTGAATGGAATATTGCTATATGTTCAACTCACGAGTCATTTTTCGATGATTTTAGGAACATTATTTATCGGATCTATTTCAAATTTCGTATTTGCACTTCGTAATGCACAGCTTGTGACAGAAAATTCCCTATTCAGGTCCACGTCTTCGTATAGACCACAAAATAGCTGTAACTCCCTATAATCGGCATTTTTAATATTTTAACTGAATAAATAATTAACCTAAAAAAATATATTATTTTAATTTTATTTTTTTTAATTTTCAAATGTTGGAAGGTATTTTCTTCACATGCCCTCCACCATAATATTACCCTCCACATGATTGAGCTTGTCAATCCGTTTGTAACACCTCGAAATGTAGACCCCACAAATTATATATATTCTTGATCAGCATAAATTTCTATGTTGATTTCACGACAGTCTATGGAAATCCTTCTAGCATCCGAACGATATGAATTCTTCGTCTGGGACCCGATATAACGGTAACTCCCTATATTTGGTATTTTTTATACCCTCCACCATACTATGGAGGGTATATTAACCTTGTCATTTCGTTTGCAACTCCTCGAAATACTCATGTCAGACCCAACAAAGTATATATATTCTTGATCAGCGTAAAATTCTAAGTCGATTTAGCGATGTCCGTCTGTCTGCCTGTCTGTCTGTCCGTCTGTCTGTTGTAATCACGCTATCTTTCGAATAAATTGAGATAGATGGCTAAAATTTTGCACACATGTTTATTTTTCCAGTAGGCAGGTTAAGTTCGTAAATGGGCCATGTAGGTCCACGTCTTCGTATAGCCCCCATATAACGGTACCTCCCAATATTCGGTATTTTGATGATTTTAGCGACATTATTTACCGGAAGTAATTTAAAATTTGGTATTTGAAGTTCAAAATGGATACTACACCCTAAGACAAAAAAATTTCTGTGCAGGTTCACGTCTTCGTATAGCCAACATTTAACGGTACCTCCTATATTCGGTATTTTGATGATTTTAGCGACATTGTTCACCGGAATTGTTTCAAAATTCGTATTTGAAGTTCGTTATGGGAACTACAGTCTGTGACAGAAAATTGTCTGTTTGGGTCCACATCTTTGTATAGGCCCCATATATCAGTACCTCCCTATATTCGGTATTTTGGGTACAATACCCACCGAAATTGTTTGAGATGTGGTATTTGAAGTTCGTATTGGATGCTACAGCCTGGCCAGAAAGTTGTCTATGCTGGTCCAGGTCTTCGCACAGCTCCAATTTAACGGCACCTCCTTATATACGATATTTTGGTGATTTTAGCTACATTATTCACCGTTTATTTCAAGTTTCGAATTTGAATATGGTAATGGCTTATGACAAACAATGTCTATGTATGTCCACGTCGTATAGACCCCAATATAACGGCTATATTCGGTATTTTAAATTTTTTAAATTTTTTGAAAATTTCCAAATTCGTTGCAAATGGTGGAGGGTATTAAAAGTTCGGCCCGGCCGAACTTACTGCTTTTTAACTTGTTTATGATTGAAGAAGTATTTTTCAATGGTCTTTTGTTTTGAAAATCTTCATTTTCCTTTCAGAATGGTGGTGGGTTATCAAAGTGCGGTCCCGCCGAAGTTTGTGCTTTTTTACTTGTTTTTCCTAAGTTACTGAAACTAAACTTTCTTATGTACAAGTTTTAAAAAGTCTCTCCATTTACACGTTTTTTATCTTCGTCCAATAAATCTCAGGTGTACTAAGTTTCCCCTCCATGTCCTCTTTCCTTTCATTGCTAAAGAAAGTATAAATCATTAGTGGTGTTTCATTAAACAATGACCCCCTCTAATGACTCGATCGAGAACTTGGCCCAGCTGGTTTGAAGAAAGAATCCAACAGCGGTCTCTTCACATCTAACGTAATTAATATCCTTTAGCCAAAGGAAAATTTGTTGAATTGTGTTTTCGATTCATTGGCAAAATCCTTTTTTTTTTCTTTTGGCATTTCTTTTCCGCAAATCAATTGTCACGAACGCAAACAAAGCCATGGGAGGTTTGTCGTGAAGAGAAAACTCTTTGGCAACTGTTTTTTTTTTATTTTTTGTTTGCTTTTCGCATGGAAGTGAGGCTGCCTTCCTCTCCCCTTCGTATTTTTTGCAAAAGGAAATATTGTTTTTTACCACAACGAACAAAAAAAAAACAAGAAATTGCGCCAAAGAAAGTGAAAGGGTTGAGGAAATCAGGTAAACGTGCCAGGAAAACCCAATTGTATCAATAGGTCTCCTTTGGGTTTCGTTGCTTAATTGCAATTTCTGCGCTTCAAGTAAAGTAATTCGCGCATGTGCAAAATGAAAAGCATGTCTTGGTGTTGTTGTTTTTTTTTTTTTTGGCATGGAGTTTATTTTTTCCTAATGAACCCCTTGTGAGAAAGGTCGCCGATGGCTGAGTGCGGCTGTGAAGAAAGGGTAAGACGTTAAACGACCCTTGCAACCGAGCGAGCGCATGTTCCGTTGGGTCATGCATTTGTGAAAAAACAAGCAAATGTATCGATTTTGATTTTAAAGGGAACTAAACCCCCCATCCCCCTTTTTTACTTCTTACAAGACATTTTTGTTATTGTTGTAATGTTGCAGAAATTTGAAAATCGAACGAACGACGGGTCGTTTGATTTACGACATGTGCTCCGATAGGCTTTTGCCAATATTTGCCATTCATTGTCATGTTAATTGTGCAAAATATGAATTTTATTGCTCTTCACCTTTTACCCTTTGTTTTGTCTGGAGATTTCCTCTTTTTTCTTTTTGATTACGGAAATGCTAATGCACTTAGCCTATTTTCCATAAATTATTGGCAAAAAGGTTAGGACGGGGGCACGTTTCCAATTTCCTGTCACTACATTTTCCAAACAAAAGAAACGGAAAATTTGAAAAGGGGGAGATTTACTTATTTTGATCCGTTAAAGCAAATTTGCATTTTCCAATTCGCTGAACTTTGACAAAAACAGAAACCCCGGGCTTTGATTGACTTTTTCTGCGCCACACATAGAAAGCTTATTTTTCTTATCACCTGGTGTGGATCGTCGCATAACTGGATTTGCAGAGAGAGAGAGAGAGAGGGATTTTTGTGTCACACTTGACATTGATTTTCTTTTATTCTCCGAGAAAAAATTCCCCGGCTAATTCATTTAGTTCCTATCGCAGTTTTCCCCCTTTTGCCTTGGAGGGGATTAGCCATGGGCCAATAAGTTTTCATGCTGCGTTTTTCACAGCTCCTAATTGCATTCTTCTTGGTAGTTATAAGAAGTTTTTTTCAGGCCTAAGAAAAAAATTTGCATATTGGCATCCCCCCAGCATTGCCAGTCTATGATTAGTTTATATTTTGCAATAATTAGTGTTTTTTTAATTGTATTGAAGATGAAGTGTTAATGGAACAGTGGGAGATGTTAGTCTTCAAGTGTTAATTGGATAGCTAGTTCTTGGGTTTTGAAAATGAAAATGAATGGTTCTCTTAAGCCAGGTGTAAGACGATGAAAATAAAAGTGCACAACTTGTTTCGAGTCGAATTAACAACTCAAAACTCATTAGTTTTTTTTTTTTTTTTGTAAATTTTCAATACAAATTGATAGCTGATTATCAAAGAGATGGTAAAAGACGTGATGTTGGGATTTTTGCTTTTTTTTTTTTTTTTTGAAAAAAACCTTTTTTTTGAAAAAAAAAACGACGTTTATCTACATAGGCCTTGTTTGTCATAAGCCATTACAATATTCAAATTCGAAACTTGAAATAAACGGTGAATAATGTAGCTAAAATCATAAATATATCGTATATAGGGAGGTACCATTATAATCAGGCTATACGAAGACATGGACCTGCACAGACAATTTTCTATCATAGGCTGTAGCATCCATTACGAACATCAAATACCAAATTCAAAACAATTCCGGTGAATAATATCAGTAAAATCTTCAAAATACTGAATATCGGGAGGTTATATGGTGGCTATAAAAAAACGTGGATACATACAACGTTTCGCCACCGAAGCTGGAACCCATTATGACCCACAGACACCAATTTTTAAACAAATCCATGAAAAAATGTGGCGAAAATCATCAAAATATCGAATATAGGGAGATACCGTTATATCGGAGCTGTGCGAAGACCTGGACCAGCATAGACAATTTTCTGTCACAAGCTATAGCATCCATTACGAACGTCAAATACTACATCTCAAAAAAATTCGGTGGGTATTGTACCTACCGAATATAGGGAGGTACTGATATATGGGGCCTATACGAAGACCTGTACCTGCAATTCAATTCGTTCGAAAGATAGCCTGATTACAACAGACAGATAGACAGACGGACATGGCTAAATAGACTTAGAATTTTACGCTGATCAAGAATACATATACTTTGTTGGGTCCGACATGAGTATTTCGAGGAGTTACAAACGAAATAACAGAGTTAATATACCCTCCATAGTATGGTGGAGGGTATAATAAAATAAGGGGTAAAGTAGAAGACATATATATTAGTGGTTGGGATTTTTGCATTGTGAGATGACCTATTTATTTGAGAAATATGCTCTATTTTCGGTATATTTATAGGATAAATTGTAATCATTAAATGCAGGATATATATTATTTTCAATGAGTCGTTCTTTAGATGATATTAATATATATAGAGGACCAAATGGTATGGTTTGTGTTAGTTACAAAAAAAACGGTGAGAATTTAAATTTAATTTAAAACAAGTAAGCAAAGGCTACAGTCGAGCGGGGCCGACCGTTGAATACCCTACAACACTATAATGAACCATACAGTTTATATAGGCGAAATACTCGACAGAATTCCACAGGATATTGTGACAAATAATAAAAGAAAACCATCAGGTTTCGTTCTCTAATTTTCGAAAAATAGTAACTTAAACTAATTTGCTCATTTAAAATTTATTGGTAGATGTTGCACGTAAATGGTCTTCCTAGATCTGGAACCAATATTTCCCAAAGACCCATAGTCTCTCAGAAGTGGCAAAAGATTAACATTTATTATTGGCTTTTGACTGAAACGCATCTATATGAGATACAGACATTTGACTATATTCTTCCACGAAATCAGCGTTAACGAAATAGTCAGAAGTGCGTCTTTCCAGTATTTGTGAGTTCTCCATAGAGTCACTGGAATGGAGATTTTCGTATTTTGTCTACAAAAGTTGGCAAACTATTTCACACATTGAATATTTTTGGATGGCCACCCAAAACTGCTTGGCTTTAGCAATGTGCGGTAACCCCCATTCAAATGTGCACGAGGATCGGGCGATAATTACGACCTGCTGACAATGTTGCATTTTTTGGTCCATTTCAACCCCTTCTGACCCTCATCTTATCCCCATGCAAAATTTCGTAAGGATCGGGCCATAAATGCGATCTGTATATGATATACTGATATCCTAACTACTTAGTTTTGTTAGCTGTAGAAATTTTACTAAATGTTTAATTGAAAATGAAAATATGCCAAAAATATGACAAAATTGAAAAAATATGAGAAAATTTTACAAAATCAATATTTTCATCTTTATAGAGATATTTTTATGCGATTTTTTAAGACGTTGTTTCTTTCCTGCCAAGAGGCCATTCTGAATTAATGAGAACTGTCGAAATCAGTTCAGCCGTTCTCGAAATATAAGAGATCTTTCAAGCATATCTTCGTTGATAGACATATATATCGCACCTATTTTGCTATATATCCGGTTTGTTGGGTGTTAACATCAAAGTAAAGGTCAGAAGTAACCTTGTGATGGCTTTGTGATTTCGCCGGGATGTAAAATATTCACGGTTTAATGAAAAATTTTGATTTTTTTCAACACAAAAGATATGGTCTATTTTACCCGCTAAATATTATCCGATGACCACCCAAATTGGTAGGCTTCTCGCACTAAACTCTAGCTACATGTGAAATTCCGCGTCGATTGGTCTATAAATGCGACCTGTATAGCTACAGCAAAATCCGACATTTTTTCAGTATTTGGTCCATTTCAACCCCTAAACATTTGGCGATCATCTTCAAAAGAAATAGGGTTCTATTCTGATATTAACCCCACCTCCATACTAAATTTCGTGAAGATCGGGCCATAATTGCGACCTGTAGAGTGATTACAAATTAACATGGACAGACGGACAGACGGACAGACGGACGGACGGACATACATAGCTAGATCGACTCAGCTCGGCGAGCTAGGAAGATCCATATATACTTTCCTATGTGGGAAACCAATATTTCGTGGTGTTACATAATTTTTGGCCCAATCAAACTTATAATACCCCCAACACATAGTGTTGTAGGGTATAATTATGTATTTTGCAAGAATATTTTTTTTTGTACAAAATCCACAATTTTTTGTCGTGAAGTCCTTGGAAAAATACACTATTTTCTGTAATTTTTAATGGAAGTCCTAGAAAAATTTAGATATAAAAAATATTTGTAAAAAATTTAAGATTTGAAGTTGTATTTATCAGTCAGTTATCATAGTATCGTTTATAGTTTTGCCGACATGTGTCGGCCTTATTATTATTTAATTCCAAAGAGGTGGGCCAATAGTGTCCATTGCGTATCTGACCTAAGTCTGATATAAAAGTTACAAGGTACCAGATGGGGTATATATATCGACTAATTATACACTCGGTCACATGACTAGAGAGGGTATATATCGTTTTCATATATACGGCCAAAACGTGTCTCATCGAAATAACGGTTTCAGACCTTAGGTCTCTTCGGACCAAATAATTTTCAAAACATTTGGAGTCGATCTAGAGATGTCCGTCCATTTGTCTGTCTGTCTGGCTGGCTGGTGGGCACGATAACTCTCGAAGGGAGTATCCGACTTGGTCCAAACTGGGTACATCGTAATATTCTTGTCAAACTTAGATCGAGTTCGGAGATGGGCAATATCACCACACTCATTCTGGTACCTTCCCCACAAAAGGTAAAATTTTCAAAAAATTTAATTTTTTGCACAGTAAGAGAAAGTATAATCCGATTTTGCTCCAACTTTGCACATCCTAATTTTTTCGTCAGTGGTAGGTCAGGTATGAAAATGGGCAATATCGGTCCACTCCATTAAGTGCCTCCCCCACAAATCATAAAATGTGATGTAAGAGTCCGATTGTCTTCAAATTTCACACATTCCAATATTTATATTAACCCAAGGTCTGGTGTTAAGATGGGCATAATCGGTCTACTCCTTCTGGTCGAAATTTGTAAAAAAAGTATATATATTTGCTGCACAGAAAGGGAAGCATTAATCTAATTTTGCTGTAATTTTGCAAACCCTAATATTTGCGTCAGTTCTAGGTCTCGTGCCAAACTGGATAACATTGGTCCACTCCATTAAGTGCCTCTCCCACAAAGGGTAAAAATTTTGAATAATTATAACTCTTAAAAAAATATGATGTAAGAGTCCGATTGTCTTCAAATTTCACACATCTTACTATTTTTATGAAGCCAATATCTGACAGTAAGACGGAATATATCGGTTCATTCCATCTGGTACCTGTCCCACAAACGCTCAAATTTTGAATATCCATGAAGTTCATAAAAAGCTAAAGCGATTCCATTCCAGACATGGTACATCGCAATATTTCCATCAACACAAGATCTGTTCTAAAGATGGTAGAGCTCGGACAATTTATTTTGCTTCGTGCCCCACATAGGGTTCAAAATTTTGAAAAACATACGCTTAAAGACAAGATCTGTTGTGAAGATGATATATGTCTGCGAACCCCTTCTGGTACCTCACCCAAAAAGGGACAAAATGTTCAATACTTTTATCTGTCATAAATCACGAAACAACTCAGCCATTCTTCACAACTAGCTATATCTAAATATATGCCTCTCATCCAGAATCCTGAGATGAATATGGAATTTATGATTTCCCATAAATTGAATATAAATGTTCGATTGTCTTATACATATATTCATATCATATTTATTTAAGTCCGATACGAAATGGACAATATTGACCCATTCTTTCCAAACGCACTTTATAGATTGTGAGTCAAAATATTTTAAAATAATCGAACATTGGTTGAGGGCAAAACCTATAACTACCTATAACTTTATCTAAAATGTAGACAAATCTAAAATCTGCAATGACGTTACAACATTTTTTCGTAAAGCTGAAGAACTACCTGTCGAAAAAAGTGTGAATGAATCTATCCGTTCCAATGTTACAGAATTTAAAATCAATCAATTCAGGCAGGGTGTCATCCCCCTAGAGCCGCGATATATACTAAAATATGAAGTCAGCTAATAGCATTTCGAAGTTATTTCAAGTTCAGACCATGGTATCTAAATAAAAAAAATCCCATCCTTATGGTCCGATATTTTATACAGTGCTATATTTTTGGAAACTCTGATAAGCATAATGGAAAATGCATTGCAACGGTTTTCAATATTACAAAGTCTGTAATGGTATATTACATTTACCATTTAAAATTGTTATCCTTACATTTTAGGTACTTTCCACATTTTCTCAGGAATCTTAAATTTTCGTTAATCACTGGCATCGACATTTTTATATCAAAATCTTCCCATAAAACAGCAAAGATTAAATTAATTTTTATGGTTATCGAAATGACACCCAAGAAAAAAATCACAACGAAAAAAGGTAAAATATTACCCAAAACTGAGAATAATAAAAAGAAACAAGCCGGGGGTAGTAGGGCGGCCGAGCTATTAAATAATCAGTAAATTATAAGAAATTAGAGTAGAAAAATACCTGGCCGAATGGGAAATTATCATCATCTGCCACATAAGGTAGAGTTTGATTTCATTTCCATCACCCTTCGAATGAACGACGAAAAAAAAATTGATAAGGATGCAATTTTGAGGGGGGTAAACGAGAGACGTCTTAAAGATGCGAAGATCTGCGTAACTTTTTCTAATTGAAATTATTGGTGGTGTTGCAGGCGAATCTATTACTTTTATCGCATTGATGCAATGTGTGCCATTAACGATAGTTGCCTGTCTGTCTGTCTGCATCCCTGTCTATTTGATGTTCAATTTTTAAGGGATAGCAATGTTAAGAAGAAGATAAATTTCGCAAACAAATCCTTTTTGCCAATATTTAAGGTATTGATTTTTCCCTTCCCCTTACCTTTCACATCGTTTTGCAAATGGCAAAAAGGGGAACCTTTTGGGATTTTCTTCCTATTATTTAAAATTTATTTGACAGCAAAGCCTTCTTTTGTTTTGTCGTAATTTTTTTTTTTTTTTTTTTTGCTGTTAGTTTTATAGATGGCTGGAGGAACAATGCAAGCAGCAAATATCAAAATCGCAGTTTTCTTTAATGAAATCGATCTTTAATGTCTTTTTGTAATATTTTCAGGGATATTTTGCAAATGTGCGTTCTATTTATGAAATTTTAACGGAAAAATCGCAAATTCGAAATTCAATTGATTTTAATGCAAATTTTTTCTTTAAGGAACGTTTTTGCATTGTAATGCAAAGTATGGTATTGAAAATTTAATTTGGCATTTGTCGAAGTTCCAAAATTTTCAAGTGCTTGGTTGAATTCGAGAAAAATGAAACGGAAAGTTCGACATTTATGACGATGAAAGGTATTCAACACATATGTAATAGACATTTTGAATTGAAAACCTTTAGAAAAAAAGCGATACGAACCGAATAGGTTTCTGTTTTGCGATAACTTAATGCCCACTATAAAAGTTACCGAAAATGTTCACATTTTAATTAATTTTTGTTGAGATACTAAAAACGGCTTCCCATTGCTTTTTCATGACTTCAACGTTATTCTGTAGCCAGAAGAATGAGGGTATGAAAAATAATTGAATAAACGCTTTTATAAGCTCTGAATAAATATAAAATTTCGTACGGCCGGAATATGCCTCATAGAAACAACGGTTATAGATCAGAGATCCCATTTTGAATAAAATCTTTTTTAGGACCCTTAGAGTCGATCTGGCATATCCTCCTTCCCGTCTATCACTCTGTGTGTACGACAACCTTCGAAATGAGTATTCGATTTCTTCCAAATTAGCAGCATCGTAATATTTCTATGATACTAAGATTGGGTTCGGAGGCAACATCAGCTCACTCTTTCTGGTAACACCTTAACAAATGGTCAAAATTTAAAAAAAAATTAAAAAAAAATATCCGATTTTGTCCAAGCACACATGAGAAAATGAACCGAATTGGTTCGCTGCTCCTCCCCAACAAAGGGCAAAATAAAAAAAAAATATGCGAAACAAATCGATGATTTTTCTCAAACTTCATTTATCCCAATATCTATACCAACCAGTTCAAAATTTTGGAAAAAAATGAACAATGGTAATCGACACATTCCGGTACATCCCCCACAAAAGCTCCAAATTTTGAATAAAAACAAGTAAAAAAGCCGATAAGTTCGACTGGCCGATCTTTTATTACCCTCCATCATTTTGAAGAAACTTGAAAATTTTCGTCGAAAAATATCGCTCTAATGAAAACCGTTAGAGGGGCCTATAGGAGAACGAGGTCCTGCATAAGTAGTTTTTTTTTGTCATAGGCAGTAGTACCGATTCCGAACTTCAAATACGAAATTTGAAACAATTCCAGTCAAGGATTTCGCTAAAATCCTCAAAATACCGAATAAAAGGATTTGCTATATGTGGGCTATATGACGACGTGGACCTATATAGACAATTTTCTATCATAGTTTGTAGGACTAACAAAGTAGGACAAACTTAATATACCCTCCAAAGTATGGTGGATGATATAAAGTTGGCGTGGGCCATTTCCGATTCACTTATATTTTGCACATTGCAATATTTTTTTCATTTTGGTACCACTCGTTTTGGTACCTTCCATAAAAAAAGTTCAAAAATGTCGAGAAAAAAGTATGTTTTTTGTTTTGAAAAGCATACCTAACCGAGTAGAACATAGTCTACATTCTGCCCATTAATAACTTTTATACAGAATTTTCAACAATTCCGTTAAAAAATGTGACATGGCTGTAACAAAATTGTTGAGCGCTATAGCCCATCTTCCAACTTGACCAGCCTATAGACATTAGACAGTCCCGTGAAAAATCTTAGCTTCCTGCAACAAATCTTTTGGACCCTAGGTTTTATTGCGACAGAGGGACAGAAAGGTGGAAGGACACCGTGAAATCAACTTAGACTTATGGTGATCAAGAATATATACATACAGGGTTGCCCATATTCGACGGACCCTTTGGGCCCATTCCAATCGACGAGGCTTGTCCGCAGGCAACATTCTTTGCGTCAATTGAATTTTGTACGGGAACAAATGCAAATCAATGCTAATAATCCGTTGTAAAGTGGACCGAGCCATGCCCAACTGCTTCTGTTCTAGAAAACCTTTAGGAGGTGTTTTAAGGGTTATTTATCTATATTAGATCTGTGGCAGGTTTTCTATCTATGCAATACCAAAGTTCGTACATTTCAATATTTCCACCAATACAAGTTCTGATGTGAAGAAAATTTGGAGTAGTTAAAACTCTTTTAAAATGCGAAATAAACTTGGTGTGAAGATAGAATATGTCCGACCGTTCCTTTTGGTACCTCCCCCACCAGGGGTCAAAAATTGGAATAACCCAAACTCTCATAAAATACGAAATAATCATCCGATTCATTTTAAGCCTTCGATTCTCTTCAAATTTCGTACATTCCAATATATTCACTAACGCCAGATCTGGTGTGAAGGTAATAGGTATCGGCCCGCGCCTTGTGGTAACTGTTATTTTCATATATTTACCTTGTGGTAAATATATATTTTCATCAGACTTATGTCAGATACGAATTGAACAATATTGGCCCACTCCATCGGAACCCACACCATAAAGAGTGGACAGTTTTAATAGTCAAAATGCAAGTCAAAATATATTTAAATAAAAATTAACTGGGGGTATACATCTGTTGTCGAAACTGACAGATACTTTTAAACTTTTTGAAAGTCTCCCTTCCAAAAATGATCTATAGAAGATATTTTTACGATCTTCTATCCATAAAAACCTTTAATGGACTGCAGTTATCAAAACAAGTCCTTATATTGGTCTTCCATCCATAGAAACCTTTGGAAGTTTTTCTAACATGGACAACCTAGATTTACAAAGTCCTCTATACACATAAGACTTAGAACATCTTAAGAAGGTATTTTGTCTTAATTAGATTTTTTATACACAGAAGTCCTTTTAAAGGTCATCCATCCAAAAAAAAACTGTTGAACTAACATTCATTCACATAGAACCAGGAAAGACCTTTAGAGAAGCTTCTAATGGACCCTTTTTACTGTCTTTTAACCTTACAATATCTTCTTTTAATGGGTCCCTAGAAGTTCTCTGGGAAGACTTATATTCCTGATACACCTCTAGTATGTGACCATCTAGAGTCGTCTATTCATGACAGAGTTGAAGGATGGCTTCTGGCCATCGAAGACACTTGAGTGGTCTTATATTTGTAGTGGACTTTTAGTTGCCGTAGACGGCCTTTCTCAGTGAGAGACCTGAGGAGATTTTTTTTGGTGATTTTACGTTCAGAGAACTCCTTGAGCAAGCATTATATCAATTATACACCTTTCATATCTTCTATCAGAAAATGAACTTTAGAGGGTCAGCTAAAACGAGAAGAATTTTCGACTACTACCAAATTACCCTCTTTTCTTATAAAAAAAATATTTTTATGCATCTTCAAAATTGTCACCTTTCTTGAAGGATCTCTTCACATCATGCCACAAATTTTCAAAATATTAACCAGCCACTGGTCTTTCCAAACATTTATTCCTACAAAATATTGCATCTTTTTCCGCAATCTGGACAGTTCAACGATTTGTACATCTATTATGTAAGCATAAGATGTCACAGCTGGTTGTGGCTAAGAAGTAATTGCGCGTCTTTATCGACATTATTATTACAGGACACATTGTCCTGTGGCCATTAAATGTGCATTCAAGCTAGGTTGCGGTGGTGGCTAATTTTCGGAAATAACATCTTTAGCCAAAAAAAATCAAAAGTGGTGATCATTAATAAATTATTCAGACAAATCTGAGAGTGACCACAACATCAGCAGGACACATACTAGTCGTTGATGGAAGTATGGAGAGTGAAGGAGAGGGTAGTTGGTTAGCTGACCAAGACAGACACTAAACATATGTGTCCGATGCTGTCGCTGCTGCAACATCTTAACAATGGCCAATATTAAACACACCTTGACAAAATATTGAACACCGGGCCCCTTCAAACACCGGGCACAGCATTCCAAAGAGCACGAGCTATGCTGTTACCCCCGAAGAAAAGACCAAAAACGTAAACAATAACAAAGAAATCAAATAAATTACACAAGCAACCTTAAGATTACGCAAAAAAGAAAAAGGAATCGCGCTGAAAATGCAACATCTTGCAACATTTTAGGGGTATCCTTGGCGCACACACACACACAGACAGACAGAAGGCCAGTGAGGGATAGCATGTGTGTAAATATTCTTCCTGTAGGGGTTTTATTCGTGTTGGTGTGTGTTGATTTAGGATTTGTTTCGAATTTTTGGTGTTACAATTTTTAGGGGTTGCTTTGTTGTCCAGAAGTTACCAATTTTTTTGTTTTGTTTTTAATAACTGATGCAAGCCAAATTGACTGATGGCTGGTTGATGCTGCACACACACACCACCGGCCGGTCCAATGATCTGTCACATAAACATTGGTGACATTTCTCAATTCTCTCTTTCTCCCTCTCCCATTTGCCAATATTTTTGTTGGTGTATTTTTGGCGTTTTTGCATTTTGATCACCTGGTGGTCATAGTGCTCTAGATTCTTATTGTTGACTGGTGACACATTTTCTTTTGATGACTTCTTATGTGGGGTAGACGGACGGGACAGACAGACATATTTCAATACCAATTTCCGACTTCAACCCCTACTTGGATTGTAAAAAGTGTTACACTTTTGTCGATATAGCTCGTGCCATTAGAAGAGGAGCAGCAAAAGCCAAGGCAGACAGACAGACAGACAAACGTAGGGGTTCCTCTTAAAGGCAGCCACAACACCGTTAAGCTCAACGTCGCCGTCATCGTTGTAAGCCAACAGCTGGTCCTGCTTTACGGTTAAATGTTTACCTTAGTTTTGTTTACTTAGTGGCAATTTGTAGGGGTTTGACGTTGGCTCTCATATTTCCTGCAACTCGTCTTCATTCTTTTTTTTTTTTTTTTTTGAAGACTTCATTCTTATGCAAACTTGGCTGGACATTTTTTTCTATGAATTCTGAAAAAACCCCAACCAATTTTTAGGTAAACACACTCTCAATAGTAATTTAATTTATCGCCAAACAGCCCCAATGTGGATTCTAAGCGTTTTGTTTCATTACAATATTTTAATTCGACATCTGCAACCAGGTTGTAACAAACAACCCCCCTTTGCACCCTGCTTCCCCTTCTTTATTAAAATTACAATGACGAAACTATTTGTACTTGATCCCCTTTTTGGGTTCTTTCCAGTTTGATTGGCTCAAACTCATATTTGTACAGCTGAAAATTCCCCCGTTTTCCCCTCTCCCTTTTTTCCAAAATATGCATTAATCTTCAAACTAAATCGATATTCAATTCATTGATTCCGCGACATCGTCGATTATTATTAATATCCTCTCTCCCCAGTCTAATCAGCTTAATTAAAAGCCTTTCAATTCCTTAGTTTTATTACCCGAAAACATTAGCATACCAATTACCAAGTTATCCATTCATATTTAAGCGCATATCTCGCGGAATATTGGCCAAGTGTCAAACGGTTTCCATCAATAATTTTATTGCCATTTTCACCTGAACTGAAAACATTGGCTCTTGGACCGAGCTATTTATTGATTATTCGTTTTGTAGGAATTTCAATAAGTTGATAATATCAATAGTTAAGAGCATTGGAGGGGGAGCTCATGTGCTGAGTAGCCGGTTAGGGTAATTTGTAACAAATTTGTCAAAACAGAAAAAAAAATACAGGAGGTTCCAAGGCAATAAGGGGCCACAATGTAATAGCCACAAAAAATGGAGACGACAGGAAACGATTTTTTTTTTTTAATTATTTAATTATGTTGCTAAAACATTTTTAAAACTTTTTTTGAAGAAAAAAAATTTTTTTTTTGATTTTTTGTTTCGAATCCAATATATAATTGAAAAATTGTCCAGAGCAGCAGGGGGAGCCGTCAAAGCCCAATGTAGGAGTTATTCGCTTCGCATTAAAAAAATCGACATATAAAAAACATGAAATTTCGAACAAAAAATCACAAAAGTAGGAAGGGAAATTTATCCTCCAAATTTAAATTCTTACATTTTACATTCTTCGCCATACCATAGAGAATATATAGAATTTGGAACTCCTCCAAATTCTCACGATAGTCCAAAAATATATATTTTCTTGGACGGCGCAAATAAGCGATGTCTGTCATATTCCAACGGAATTGTTTTAAATTCAATAGAGTTTGTAATTGGTTCTACCCCCTGTAGCGGAACAAGGTATATATAGATATACATGCTTCAATATATTATTGAAAAATTGTCCAGAGCAGCAGGGGGAGCCGTCAAAACCCAATGTAGGAGTTATTCGCTTCGCATAAAAAATCATGAGATTTCGAAAAAAAAAAATCATAAAAATAGGAAGGAAAAATAGGAAAAAAAACAGAAAAATAGGAAGGGAAATTTGTCCTCCAAATTTAAATTGTTACATTTTACATTCTTTGCCATACTATAGAGAATATATAGAATTTGAAACTCTTCCAAATTCTCACGATAGCTCAAAAAATAAATATGTTCTTGGACGGCGCAAATAAGCGATGTCTGTTACATTCCAATGGAATTGTTTTAAATTCAATAGAGTTTGTAATTGGTTCTACCCCCTGTAGCGGAACAAGATATATATAAATATACATGCTTCTATAGCTCCCATACAATGGTATCGGAATCTTAGCCAAATTTTTTAATTAAGTATTTTAAATTTCGTATTTTAGGTTCGCCATAGATGCCAAGCAACAAACAATTTTCTACAGAGGTCCTCGTTTTGCCATAACCCCATTACACTGTGGGACATAGTTTTTTTCTCAATAATTACAGAGAAAATTTAACAGCTTATGAAAGTAGAGCTAAAAATAGAAGACATATGTATCAGGGTCTTAAAAGTTTACCAAGTAGCCTAAATTGAGGGGGAAGGTGAGCTAGTTCCTCGTCTTATAGATTTTTATACCCTCAGCTATATGGCTACAGCCAAAATGTGCCTCATCGATAAAACGGTTTTAGACCCTAGGTCTCTATGGACCAAATCCGTTTCAGAACATTTGGAGTCGATCTAGCGATGTCCGTCTGTCAGTCTGGCTGGTGCTTTCAATTGATTCAAACTTTGTGCATCGTATTATTGTTGTCAAACTTAGATCAAGTTGGGAGATAGGCAATATGTGTCCACTCCTTCTGGTACTTCTTCCACAAAACATAAAGTTTTCATAGAAAATAATTTACCTCATAAAACAAAAAAAGGATCATTCAATTTTATTAATATTTTGCAAATCCAAAATGTCAGTGCTAGGTCAGATGAAAACGAAAATGGACAATGTTGGTCCACTCCATCGAGTTCCTGCCCACGAAAGGGCCAATCTAGGAATAATTACAACTCATATAAAATGGGAAATAAAAGTTCGATTGTCTTCAATTTTCACATATCCCAATATTTTTATTAACCCAAGATCTGGTGTGAAAATGGAATGTGTCGGTCCACTGCTTCTGGTACCTCCCACACAAAATGTCATAAGTTTCAAAGAAAGTAATTTATTGCACAGATAATTTAAAACACAAGATAATCCGATTTAGCTCCAATTTCGTGAATCCTAATATTTTCATCAGCGCTAGGTCAGGTGCGAAAATGGACAATATCGGTCCACTCCAACAGGTACCTCCCCCACAAAGGGTCAAAAGGCCGAAATTTTCAAAAAAATATTTATATTTTCTGCACAGAAAGAGAAGCAATAATCGGATTTTGTTCCAACATCTGAAAATCGTAATATCTGCGTCAGTTCTAGGTCAGGTGCAAAAATGGATAATATCGGTCCACTCCATCAAGTGCCTTCCCCACAAAGGGTAAAAATTTTGAATAATTATAATTCTTATAAAATGTGACGTAAAAATCCGATTGTCCTAAAATTTCACACATCCCAATATTTTTATAAACCAAAGATCTGGTGTTAAGATGGTATATATCGGTCCACTCCTTCTGATACCTCCCCCACAAGAGGCCGAAATTTTCAATATCCATTGAACTCATAAAACGAGAAATTAATATCCGACTCCTTTTAGACTTGGCACATCCGAATATTTCTATCAACACAAGATCTGTTATAAAGATGATAGCGATCGGATCATTTCTTCCGGTACCTCATCCATATAGGGTTCCAGATTTTGAAAAACAAAATGCTCAAATAAGTATTCAAGTCCCTCTCTTCAAATTTCACACATTCAAACATTTTTGCAAATACAAGATCTGTTGTGAAGTTGATATATACATGCGAACCCCTTCTGGTAGCTCACCCAAAAAGGATCACAATTTTCAATACTTTTATATGTCATAACTTGAGATACAAGTCAACGATTCTCTACAACTTGCAATACCTAAATATATCTCTCAACTAGAAACCTGAATATGGTATTTATCAGAAAATTGGATATAAATGTTAGATTTTTTGCCCATACCAATATTTTTATCTGATTAGGTGAAAAAGCTGTAAGTTCGACGGGGTCGAACATTGAATACCCTCCACCATTTGGAAAGAATTTGGCAATTCTCAAAAACAATAAAATCTGTTAATAATGCTGTTAAAGTCTTAAAAATACCGAACGTAGCTGTTATATTAGGGTCTATACGACGACATGGACCTGTATAGGTAACTTTTGTCATAAGCCATTACAATATTCAAATGCGAAACTTAAAAAAAAAATTTTGTGAATAATGTAGCTAAAATCATCATAATACCGAATATCGGGAGGTACTGTTATATGGGAGCTATACGAAGACGTGGACCTGCACAGACAATTTTCTATCTTAGGCTGTAGTATCCTTAACGAACTTCAATTACCAAATTTGAAACAATTCCGGCGAGTAATGTCGCTAAAATCATAAAAATACCGAATATCGGGAGGTACCGTTATATGGGAGCTATACCAAAACGTGGACCTACATGGTCCATTTTCAATACCAAAAATCCTGCAGACACAGTATACATTTGAGTAAAATTTTATCAACCTACTTCAATTCGTTCGGAAGCTAGAGTGATTTCCACAGACGGACGGACATTGCTAAATCGACATAGAATTTTATGCTGATCAAGAACGAGGTGTTACAAACGGAATGACAAACTTAATATAACCTCCATACTATGGTGGAGGGTATAAAAATGGAACCTGGAACGTCGTCATATTTATATCATATTTATTTAGGTCCCATACGAAATATACAATATTGGCACATTACTTCGGAACCTTCTCCATTGAGGATCAATAATTTGAATGATCATACCTGAGGTCAAAATATATTAAAATAATCGAACATTGGCTGAGGGTATACATTTGTCGGCAAAACCGACTGATACTTTTTAACTTAAGAGTATTAAGAGTTCCCTGTTTGGTAGCCTTAAAAACTACAATATACTTTGCAAATTACTGAAGCGGAACGACAGATTTGCTCTGGAAAAAATTCTAAAATTATTTATTTTTACGTTCTTCTAAATCTTTCTTTTCAATTCAAGGACATATTTTTGTATAAATCTTTACCTAACATATTCTACATCGAATCATATTGGGTGTGGAGATTCGACTTAAAAACCAATTCTAAGGCATTCAAAGAATATTTCCGAGCAATTTTTGTGAATTGAATGAAATGACATGGTTTAATTCATGTTTCTTAAGAGCCATTCATTAACAAGAACTTAGTTGAAAATTTAAGACAAACAAATATCCTTTGGATAGCCTTCATTGCCTCAAAATTGAACACTTGTGACCAAAAATAGTTTTAGAAAGTTACAAATTCTCCCATGGCCTCACATTGAAACAATGGAGAATTACAATGGAAACCCTTCAAGTGAGGTTGGGTCTTTGTTCCCGCCACGCTAAAAGAAGAAGAAAATAACCGTTGAATGCCACCAATATGTCCAGCAGATTTTTTGCATATTTGCAACCAACTGAGTTGCTTAAGATAGTGGGTCTTTTGTCCCGCTCAAGTGTTTCGTAGCACCATTCGAAGTTGTTTTGTTGCAAATAAAAATCCAATCAATTTGGTATTGAAGTTAAAACTCGCTCAAGTGGTTTGCTCGATGGGGTGTTTCAAACTAACGACAGGGAGACTGAGAGATATTGCAGAGCTATTATATGGATATCTAAAAATAGTCAAGTGGTTACCCTCCGGGTTGCCGAGATAATTTCTTTTATTCAATCATTTGTCTAGAGCTCGCCCAATAATTAAAGAACAATGTATGATTTTTTTTTTTGTTGTCTTTTTTTTTTTTTTTTTTTTTTGGTGACCATTTGCAAAAACTCCAACAGCTATGTGCGCGCATGTGGACTAAGGACATCAGCATGTTCCACAAGTGTTCATTTATATTGCAACAACAACTACTCTAAGTTTGTCACATGTTGTGATATTTAAAATCGAGCTCGCTGAGAGAGAGAGGGAGAGAGCGTAAATGTCCTTGCCTAGCCAATTCCCTTGGTTAGTTTTGCTTTCCCACACAGCAGGTACTTCTTTTTTTTTTCTTTGTTATCCATAGCTCTATTGTCTGTTTGTCCGTCCGCTCCCTGGCCATTGTGACTTCGTGACAATTTAACATTCATAGATACTTGAAATTTGGCGGGTTTAATTCATTGTCTAAAAACCATTTCATTGTGACGAACAACTAGCACTTCATTCAATGTCCTTTAAAGAATGAAATTTTTAAAATGAATTAAATCCAAATCAAGCTGTGACTTACAATGATGCCTCCTCTCAAAATCAGGCAGAAACCGAAAATGCAATTCAAAAAAAAAAAATAGAATGAAAAATAACTTACGATTCAATGACATTTACATTGGCATTACAAATCGTGGTGATGGGTTTGGGAAATCGCGTGCCTGGCCAGTGTCCACTTTAGAATCTCCTCACTCTCTCTCACATGCTTCGTAAAGCACTTTTTCTCAATTTAATTAATCAAAGCAATTCATTTGTAGGTAATGACATCCTTTTTCTCCTGGAATACTGCACCCTTTATCACCAAAATCTTTTGTCTTCTAATTCAAATGAAATTAATCAAATTTCAAATCCCATCCCTTTTACACACACACATTACCCTCCTTCCCTACCCCCTTTCCTCCCTCTAGGTTGACACAAGACATTTCCTCTAATTTCGTTGCTTTTTTTCAATCCTTTTTGCCAAAGAGTTAATTAATTCATTTGTTGCTACTAGCCCAGGATGCTAAAGGATGCTTAATTAATGGTCAGTTTGTATTCGATGATGTGTTTACATCAAAAATAGGAGATAGGTGCTACCTGGTAAATCCTTGGAAAAATTGTTACAAATGTTGTTTTATCGATGGTCATCTGTAATTAAATGAAATGTGGCACGTGTGTGTTCAACTGAAGAATTCAATTTTTCTCTAAGGAGACTATCAGATCAATAATTGTGGATTTTCTAAGAATAATAATTCATGAACCCTCAGATCAATATTCATGGATTTTAAAGAAAAAAATTAAAGAGCAATAATCATGGTTTTTTAAAGAGTATTCATATATTATTGAAGAATATTTTCCAAGGACCTTCATAGTCCATCAGAGCAATAATCGTGGATTTTTTCAAGAGAGAGAGAGAGAGAGACATTTTTTAGAAGAGAATTTTTCATAGCCCATCAGAGCAATAATTGTATATTTTAAATAATATTTTTTTTCAAGAGAAACGGAGAGAATTTTTTTAAAAGAGTATTTTCTCATAGTTCATCGGAGCTATAATCGTGGATTTTTAAATAATATTTTTTCAAGAGAAAGGGAGAGAATATTTTTTAAAAGAGTAATTTCTCATAGTCCATCAGAGCTGTAATCGTGGATTTTTAAAACATATTTTAAGAGTCATCAGAGCAATAATCTTCAATTTTTAAAAAATATTTTTCATGGGCCACCAGAGCAATAATCGTGGATTTTTAAAGAATATTTTTTAAGGGCCATTAGAAGGATTTTTTAAGAATATTTTTCAAGGGCCACCAGAGCAATAATCGTGGATTTTTAAAGAATTTTTTTTAGGGCCATCAGAAGCATTTGTAAAGAATATTTTTCAAGGGCCATCAGTGGGTTAATCGTGGATTTTTAAAGAATATTTTTTAAGGGGCATCAGAAGGATTTTTAAAGAATATTTTTCAAGGTCCACCCGAGCAATAATCGTGGATTTTTAAAGAAATTTTTTTTAGGGCCATCAGAATCATTTGTAAAGAATATTTTTCAAGGGCCATCAGTGGAATAATCGTGGATTTTTAAAGAATATTTTTTAAGGGGCATCAGAAGGATTTTTAAAGAATATTTTTCAAGGTCCACCCGAGCAATAATCGTGGATTTTTAAAGAATATTTTTTAAGGGCCATCAGAAGGATTTTTAATGAATATTTTTCAAGGGCTACCAGAGGAATAATTGTGGATTTTTTAAAGAATATTTTTTAAGGGCCATCAGAAGGATTTTTAATGAATATTTTTCAAGGGCTACCAGAGCAATAATCGTGGATTTGTAAAGGATATTTTTTGAAGGCCATCAGAAGGATTTTTAAAGAATATTTTTCAAGGGCCATCAGTGAAATAATCGTGGATTTTTAAAGAATATTTTTAAGGGCCATTTTTAAAAAATATTTTTCAAGGGCCACCAGAGCAATAATCGTGGATTTTTAAAGAATATTTTTAAGGGCCATCAGAAAGATTTTTAAAAAATATTTTTCAAGGGCCACCAGAGCATTTTTTCATGGTCCAATAGAAATAATCGTGGATTTTTTAGGAATGTTTTTCAAGGATCATTAGACCAATAATCTCAGGTTTTTACAGACCATTGTTTCAAGGACCGCCAATAACTCTGTGGCAAACATAATTTTTTATACCCTCAGCCATATGGCTAGAGAGGCCAAATTTGGAGTCAATCTAGCGACGTCCGTCCGTTCGCACAATAACTCTCGAACGGAGTATTCGATTTGGTCCAAATTGGTACATCGGAGATGGGCAATATCTTTTCGCCTAAAGATGGATACAATTAAATTTTGTCACACAGTCGTGAGTTTATTTATACTTTCAAAATCCTAACCAATTACATTAAACAAGTTGGACAAACATGTCTTCCCCTATATCAAAAATTAAACCCCTGATTATGCCAATAACTTTTTGAGCAACAAAATTTCTCCCAGGATACTCGTTTTTCTTGACAGCATCCAAACTTTCGACTACAAATAGTATTTTCCATTTTAATATTTGTCAATGTTTACTAATGTTTATCCCCTAATACGCTCAAATGTCCTTTGTTTATATTTTGGGAATCTAA
Source organism: Musca domestica (assembly GCF_030504385.1). NCBI lineage: Eukaryota > Metazoa > Arthropoda > Insecta > Diptera > Muscidae > Musca > Musca domestica. The sequence continues at coordinate 1,364,869 of NW_026712211.1, forward strand.
TCCGCTTATTAGTCGCGTTTCAGATTTTATTACCACTTTCTCAGCGAAAGGTAACAAGACAAGGCATTTTGTAAATTCCACCTCAGGATGGGAGAAAGAAAGAAAGAACAGAATAAACTCACACAAGATGTTTGATCTACATTCCATTCGATCTCATCTTCATCAACATGGGCTGCAGCATCATTTTATTTTTTAACAGATTCCCATACCTTTACCTGAATGGCCGAGATACCAGTTTAGTGTCCCATGTACGGAGGACAGACATACGTTTCGTCATCTGGAGCTTTGTATTTCGGTTTAGGCGTTTAAATGCAAAAATCTTGAACCCTTGTCACATAAATTTGTAATTGAATCACCTACGGTTTTTTGAGAAAATAGTTGAAGGCAATAACAACAACAAACAGCAGGAGGAGTAAAATGAACAACATTTTACCTATCCCCTTGCCTACCTATCCTGTCTGTCCTGTCTTACACACACTCCACCACCACCTTGGCTCAGCTTACCCATCACCCAGTTCTGGCCTTAAAGATTCCCTCCCTCCCTTCGCTTCCTTCTTACCCCCTGTCTTTGAGACAAAGTCATGTCATAACTTTGATTTGATTTAGAACAACAACTAAAACAAGAAAGGGAAACCAAGAACAACAACCATTCCAATGACCGAAATACATATCAGTTGTCAGTTTCAAGGAAATTTTGTAGATCGACAGAAAAAAAGGATTTGACAAAGGAATTATGTTGAGGTAAAAGTGTCCTTTGGCCATGCCGCCTGGCTGGCCTGGCCTACCATCCATTTGCCTAATGTTATGTGAGAGTTTTTATTTTCCCAACTTTCCCTTGAAGATGATGGGACCTGGATATGTTGTTGGGCTATGAAATTAAATTGATAAGACATGTTTATTGCATCCTTCTAAACCGAGGATTGTCCTGTTTTCATTTTTTTCTAATTTAATTTGGAATATTAAATAGAGATCAAACTTCCCATAATGAAAATCAAAGGGGCTCGTCTATTTTTCTGAAGTTGACAAGGAACATGCAATTGCTTTCAGAGGGAATTTTTTAATTTAATTTGCATAGATTTTTTAAGAAAGGGACATTGGGAAGAAGTTGTTAATACACCAGTTATATAAAATTTAATAAAATTCCAGGTTCGTATTTTTAAAAGAAAAATTTCTAAACTTCAAGTTGAGGAACAAATATTATCTTTTCCAGATACGAAGTCGAGAACCACTTTGAACGTCACATTTCGAATTTTTGTTTTCATAAAATTAGGGAAATCGAAGGATTACGCTGTGCGACAAAATATTTTAATAATATTTTTAATAATTATGAAAGTATAACTTAAAATAGAAGACACTTGTATCTACGATTTTAGTTTGCCAATTAACCTATACAGAGGGTCAAATTCCCCCTCTTCTACCCTTTTTTTAAATTTTTGGATTATGATTCCTTAGAATCCGTTGATTTTAGGTATATATTGTCTTCGGCAATATTGCAAATAGTAACACCAGAACTATTTTGGCAGAAAAATTTGCAGATAAAAACAGAGGATTATTTTTGCCGAAAATGATGTAAACTATAAGCAAGATAACAAAGTGGACTTTTTGGCTTTCTTTGAAAATATAGTTAAAAACTCCACTTAAATGCGAAATATTAAATGAAAATATTCTACCCAGGTCCATATCAACTTCAAGTATAGGTCCTGGAAGACATCAAAAATATATATCCTACCTAATCGCCAAGAATTCATAAAAATTAAAAAAAAAAAAAACATTCCGAGTTTAAATCTTTACTTTATGTGAATTTATGCAAAAATAAGTCATTATTTCAGGAGTATGACGCCAAAGACAATATACCTCATGAAATTTCGCTATAAGTCACCAAAGAAAGAAAATCTATATTTCCACTGAATATCAAAAATATATTTGTATCAAAGTTCCAAAAAAAAAAACCAAAATATCCCCCATTTTTTTTTTTTTTTTGGATAAATTTTTCCCCGGCCTATTTTGAGTTGACACTTGAATTGGAATTGTTTTCACGATAATATTCGGCATTTATTCTGATGCCACAGCACCATGGCCGGCGCTTGAGTTCTGGTGGTCAACCGAATGCAATGTGCATATCAGGTGACCTCTTTGGCAAGTAAACACGATCATTTTGTTTGTTCACAAACTGCTGGCAAACGGATGTTTTCTCTTCGGAGAAAACCAAATTCGCCAATTCAACACTTTCGGCCAAGCAAAGCAACTCTCTAGCTCTTCTGAGTCTATATTCTTTCTGTTGCGGTGTAAGTTCTTACACTTTTTGGAATTTCAATGGCTTTACCCCGAGCTCATTTTTCAATATTTGCCGAATGTAATATTGCGATATGTAAAGCTCACGAGCCATTTTTCGGCCACTGCGACGCGGTTTTCGATCAAGTCGCTTCTTTAGTTCTCCAACCATTTCTGCTGATGTTGCTGTTTTCTTCCGTCCACTTCCTTGACGACGGGCTACGCTACCAGTATCACGGCAACGAGCGATGGTACGAGGCACAAAAGATTTACTCACATTTAAATGCTGAAGTGCTCTAACGATAGCCACTTGTGGTTTTCCAGCCAAATGTAAAGAAATCACACTATCCCGCTTGAATTCCATCACAAATAACTTTATTTCTGAAAAATTCTCAGAAAAATGCTTTTGTACACTTGTAAACAATATTATGAACTGTCACTGGAATAATTTTAACAGCTGTCGAACGAGTGGCTTGGAAATGACAGCAATCTGAAGTTGGTTGCAGTTTTTTCATCTCACCCTGTAAAATACAAATTTTGATTGCTATTTTCTTTAAAACTATTAAACCTAGATATATAGGTTATTCTGAGATGTTTAGTGAAATTTTGTGTGGAATATTTTCTCTTTTGGAAATTTTTGTCAAAAAGGAGATCTTATGCCACTTTCGGGCATCAACACAGAAAATTCCAAAAAAAATTGTTAAAAAAAGTTGGGTATATTTTTGGGGTTTTGTGCTAACATTGATACGATTTTTTTCTTGATATGTAATGGAAATAGGGATTTTTTTCTTTGGTGACTGATAGTGAAATTTGATGGAGAATAAGTTTGTCCTTGACATCATCCTTTTAAAATAATGCTTTGTTGGAGAATTTTTGCATAAACTCGCATAAGGTGCGATTTTAACGCGTGTTTTTAGTTTTAAAACTTTCAACCATAATATTCTGAACTTTTATCCGCAAATATTACCGAAGACACCATGGTACAATGAAGAGAAGGTAGGTCAACTTTGAAAAAATTGCAAGTATAGAGGTCTACCTGTTTGGCTTGTAATGTCAGAATTAGTATCAAAACAATAAAAAATCAAACAACTTGTTGCATTTATTTTGAATAAATAATTTAAAACCGCGATAACTGAATGAAAGGTCAACACTTCTTTTCAAAAGCATGTACTATATATCTCTAAAGGATTATTTCGCTACAAAAACTCTAGATTTTGTAGATGCATACGTTGAAATAAACATTTTGAAAACACCCGAATTTGAATATTTTCTGAACAATTTTTTGTTATTGAAAAGAAAACACATACATAAACAAATAAAGATGACATATTAAGCCAAGAAAATAAAAAAATTGAAATCATATGGTAGTTCTGCCCTACCTTGAATTCATTGTACCATGGAAGACACTATATACCTAAGATGGACGGATCTCAAAGAATCCTAATCCAATTATATGTATATATATATATATATATTTTTTTTTTTTTTTGAAATTGGGGAACTTGTCTCCTCTTCTATTTAGGTTACCTTGGGATGACAACTTTCAAAATGTTGATACATATGTCTTCTATTTTTGGTTCTACTCTCATAATCTCCTTTCTTTGCAGTTATTGAAAATATTGAATTTGAACACAGCAATCTTAAAATAAACTTAAGTTAAAAGTAGGACTTTATTGGCATTGGACTTCATCATGGGAAGTGCAATGTCGAAATTTTCCCACTAACTTCTCAATATTATAATTATACCCTACACCACAAGGTGGTCAGGGTATTATATCTTTGTGCATTTGTTTGTAACAGGCAAAAGGAAACGAGATAGACCCATAGTTCCTTTTGATGATATGCATAAAATCACATTCTGAGTCGATTTATGCATGTCCGTCCGGCCGTCTGTCCATGTATTTTTGTAAACAAAATGCAGGTCGCATGAATGCAGGTCGAGATGAAATTTTCCAAACAACATTTGTTTGGCCCAAGGACGAACCCTATTGAAATTGGAGATAATCGGTCAAAATTTAGATATAGCTCCCATATATATCTTCGTCCGATTTGCCTTTTTTGTGCACCAAACGTGTAATATCAGTCCGAATAGTATGGAATTTTGCACGTACGATCAGATTGGACCTGAAAATAAATATGCCAAATTTAATCGAAATCGGTTCAGATATAGCTATAGCTCCCATATATATTGTTCATCCGATTTGTTATTTTTGTCCTCCGCAGCCGTAATATGCACTCCGTAACAACAATATTTGGAGAAATATATCAAATACAGCTCAGAAATACATTAGCTAAATTTTATCAAGATCGATTTAGATTTGGATATAGCTCCTATATATAACTTCGTCCGATTTACCTTTGATTGTGCACCAAACGTCTAATATTTGCTCAAATGGGATGGAATTTGGCACTTATGACCGAATTGAGTCTAGAAGCTAGTATGTCAAATTTGGTGAAGATCGGTTCAGATATAGCTATAGCTCCCATATATACGGTTCATCCGATTTGTTATATTTGTTACCCACAGCCGTAATATGCACTGCGTAACAACGGGAAATATATCAAATACAGCTCAGAAATATCTTTGGCAAATTTTATCGAGATCGGTTCCGATTTGGATATAGCTCCCATATATATTTTTATCCGATTTCAAATTAATTGTGCACCAAATGAGCAATACAAGTCCGAATTTAAAAGATACAAATGCTTCGGCATATTTAGTCCTTTGAACTTTAAATTATAATTATAATCATAGCGTGTATGATTGAATTCTCCCATAAGAACTTTATGGGGTGTGGAGCTCTACTAAATTAGCAAAGCGGTGTAGGGTATCATAAAGTCGGTCCCGCCCGACTTTAAGACTTTCTTTACTGATGTTTATTAATTTTATTTATTATTATTATTATTATTATTATTATTATTATTATATTATTATTATTATTATTATTATTATTATTATTATTATTATTATTATTATTATTATTATTATTATTATTATTATTATATTGTTATTATTATTGTTATTATTATTATTATTATATTATTATTATTATTATTATTATTATTATTATTATTATTATTATTATTATATTATTATTATTATTATTATTATTATTATTATTATTATTATTAGTATTTATTATTATATTATTATTATTATTATTATTATTATTATTATTATTATTAGTATTATTATTATTATTATTATTAGTTATTATTATTATTATTATTATATATTATTATTATTATTATTATTATTTATTATTATTATTATTATTATTATTATTATTATTCTTATTTTATTATCTATAGTATATATTATATTTTATTACTATGATTAGTATTATTATTTTATTATATATTATATTATTATTATGTATTAGTATTATATATTATTATTATTATTATTATTATTATTATTATATTATTATTGTTATTATTATATTATTATTGTTATTATATTATTATTATTATATTATTATTATTATATTATTATTATTATTATTATATTATATTATTATTATTATTATTATTATATATATTATTATTTATTATGTTATATATTATTATTATTATTATTATTATTATTCTTATTAGTATTATTATAGGATGTATTATTATACTTAGGGTATTATATAATTATTATTATTATTATTATTATTATTATTATAGTATTATTATTATTATTATTATTAGTATTATTATTAGTATTATTATTATTATTATTATTATTAATTATTATATTATTGTTATTATTATTATATTTTTTTTGTTTTTGTTTTGAGGTCTACGACCTGTGTGTAATTTTTGAAATTCTGACGGGACCTAGTCCTATATACCTCATCTGTGAACCTAGGGCTTTTTACTCCCACATTCTTGGAAATATGGAAGTGAAATCCATTTTAAATAGGATTCTCCTAAATACAAGCAAATCATCCTGACTTCATCTTTCTTGCGTTTATATCTCCTTTCCTCCTCTTTGTAAACTTCCAGGATCTGACTAATTACTCGTTACATCCTTGGCAATAATCCTTACAAATTATTCCATTTATCTTTCATTACTCTTCACAAAAAAACCAAATGTAAAAGATGAAAACCTGATTGGATCTCACAATTCAGTTGAAACCGAAAAAAAGTCTGGAAATATATTCATTATCCCACAACAAAGCGGCAACAATGGCAACACATTCGTCAATGGGAATTACAACTCAATTTTCCAACTAATCATATATTCATAATAACGAAGATCAACTAAGAAGATGATGATGATTATTGTTACATTATTATGCCAAACACACATTCCAACACGCTCGCACACACACCCCTACACACACGCCTTTCTTTTTCATATAGAATAAAAGGATGACCATACAGGGAATAGAGTAGCTAGCAGTCTATTCAAACTAACGACGCAGCCTAAAAATTGATCGATGACCCAAGATAATCAGATTTTCTTTAAATGCAAGTACCATTGCCCCCTTCCCTGTGCTCAGCGTTTTCTTATAGGCCTTAATTAAATATTTAAACAATAACAATTTTCTCAAAGAGGGAATCACGTACTCCTCTCTGTTTTCCTCTCCCGGTAGTCATTTTTTACCTGTCGACCACAAGAAGCCAAACAAAGAGGATTTTCTTTAATAATTTTTAATCTCCGGCTTCCACGTATTCTTTTTATTGACTTTTCAAGCAATATTTTGGTTTTGCCAGCATAAATATTTTAATATTTTGGGATGGTGTTGGCCAGTCAGACAGCCAGCCAGCAAAAACCCACACAGTCACACAATAATTGTGGGCCGAACTAGTAGAAATAAAAGCGAAACAAAGAGGATGATGACGACGATGATGTAGGCAGGTCATTGCCAAAGGATCGCTATCAAAAATCCTCCAAGAGAACGCCTTTAAAACTGAGGCAAACAATTGTGAATTGAAAAATTGCAATACGGAAAAAGAGGAAAACCCACACACACTTGTTTGGATTTACTTGGGCTTACGATGTGGGTTGATATCCTCTAAATCCAGCTAGGAGTTGCCCTGAACATTTCAAAAGACAAACCACAAGTAATAATTAGTGGAATTTTTCTTTTATGGCTATGCTTCAAAAGAAGTCACTTGGTATTGCCATTAATCCCGAGATTCATCTGAAGATGACTAAGACATATAATTGCTATATTTGTTTGTTTTCTAATTGCGGTATTGAGGTTAAGGTTCTTTTTTTTTTTGAAGAGAATGAATCTAGATTTGATTGGACTGTATTTGAAAAATTCATTTTCATTTGGAAAATGTGTGGGAAAATGTATTTTTTTTCTAAATGAAAAAATGGTCTTCAATAAAAAGAAGAAATTTTATAGGTCTTCCATACCCAGCAAAGCCTTGGGAGCTGTGTGAGCCGAATATACCATTAAAAGGTAATGTAAACAAAAACCTTCTGCCTTACCAAAAGAGTTTTCTTTCCCTATTAGCAAATAATGAGCATAGTCGGAAGATAGTGTGTAGGTTCGACTACAAATCCCAGGGCTGGGAGTTTGAAACTCTACATCAGCGAACGAAGAAAAATCATGAAATACGATGGGTTGTTGATATAAAGGGTTATTATACCCTCAGCCGTATGGCTAGAGAGGGTGTATATCATTTGATACGGCCAAAACGTAACACTTCGAAATAACGGTTTTAGACCCTAGGTCTCTTTTGGGCCAAATCCGTTTTAGGACATTTATAGTTGATCTAGCGATGCCCGTCCGTCCGTCTGTCTGGCTGGTGCGCACGATAACTATCGAAGGGAGTATCATTATTGGGCTAAACTTGATACATCGTTATATTATTGTCGAACTTAGATCGAGTTCGGGGATGGGCAATAATGCTACACTCCTACTGGTACATCGCCCAGCTAAAGCTCAAAATTTTCAAAAAAAAAATATTTTATTGCTCCAACTTGGCAAATCCGAAAATGGAAAATATCGGTCCACTCCATCGACCGATTCCACAAAGGGTCAAAATTTGGAATAATTACAGCTCTTATAAAATGTGTTGTGAGAGTCTGATTCTCTTCAAATTACATAGATCACAATATTTTTATTAACACCATTCCTAATGAGAAGATGTAATATATCGGCCCACTCCTTCTTGTACCTCCCCCACAAAGGGTCAACATTTTGAATATCCATGAAGCTCATAAAACGCGAAATTAACATCCGATTTCATTCAGACTTCGTACATCTCAATATTTCCATCAATACAACATCGGTTATAAAGATGGTAATGATTGGACTATGTCTTCTTCAATGATCTGCATAGAATCACATTCTGAGTCGATTTATACATGTCGGCCGTCTGTCCATGACCATACAGGTCTCATTAATTGCCCGATCTAGATGAATTTTTGCACAAGTCATTTGTTTGACCCAAGGACGAACCCTATTGAAATTGGAGATAATCCGTCAAAATGTTGATATATCTCCCACATAATTCTAAGACGTAAAATTCACAGATCAGTCTTTTCTGTGCAGGTTGTGGGTTAGCTGTACCCCTCGATATTCGGTATTTTAATGATTTTAGGCACATTTTTCAATGGAATTGTCTGAAATTGTACACAAGGAGTTCTTTGCGGGTAATTTACTCCCTGGAAGGGAATTGTCTATATAGGTCCACGATATCGTATAGCCCCCATACAATAATACCCCCAATATTGGGTATTTAGATGATTTTAGCTACATTTTCAATGGAATTGGTTTAAAATACACACAAGGAGTTCCTTCTGAGTACTCCACCCCCTGAAAGCGAATTGTCTATATAGGTCCACGATATCGTATATCTCCCATATAACTGTACCTCCCGGCGTTCGGTATTTTGATGATGTCAGTCACATTTTTCAATGGCATTTTATTAAATTCAACACAAGAAGTTCTTTGCGAATACTTTAACCCCTAAAAGGGAATTTTCTGTATAGGTCCACGATATCGTATAGTCACCATACAATGGTACCCCCGTTATTTGGTATTTTGAAGATTCAAATTTTTCAATGGAATAGTCTGAAAATCCACACATGGTGTTCTCTCTGAGTACTTTAAGCCATCAAGAGAATTGGTCTTCTATAATCGAAGGATTCTCAAAAGGTCTTCTATTCACAGAAGAGTTGTAAATGGATTGTTTTTAGATAAAATAGTTCCACAGGTCTTCTAAAGGTCCTGTATTCAAAAGATATTGGCTTAAGTACTTTTGAAGTCAATTTTTTCATAGAACGTTAAAAATTTTGGGTTATTCGAAGTAATTCCAAAACTGGCAGATTCTTGCAGATTCTGGAACAGAGCAATGAGGTGTTTACACAATCACCTGATTAATGGAAGGTTCCCTTATATGATTACCATTAAAATTATTCCAGTACTGGGACAAATTGTTTAATTTTAGATATATTTACTTAAAGAATTGTTGTTGTATTTTTAATTTTGGATCGGCTTCTAAATAATGTTCTCAGCAAATAGTAATAAAAATGCAAAGGAAAAACAAGTAAACGAAAATAGTTGAAGTCTATGTCTATGATTACATCCAGATCAGATAACTAGTTCCCACCAAACATTGTAGTCTATGTAATTTTTTGTGGGTATCCATTTATGTGTATTTGTGGGCTAGGCAATTTAAGGAGATATTATTTTTTATTATTGTTAGGTGGACAAACATTCCATTTTATATAGCGGCATATATTATATCCGTTTTTTTGTATGTTTGTATATTTGTACGTTCCATTGAATATTTCTTTTTTTTAATTCTTATTCGTCGTTCTCGAGATATTTGAAGTTTAACTGATAACAAACTAAACTAACAACGATTGTGCAGTAAGAGGAAAAAAACGAAGAAACAATACACGGGGGGACCCATACAAATTCATACCTCGCTCGGCCTACAACAACACCAAAAGTTATGCCCGACCAACGAAAAAAAAAATAAATGCAAACAAACCTTAGATTTCGTTCTTTCTTCATTTTTTTTTCTGTCCAAAACTCTGAGTTTTATTTTCAAAAAAAATCTCTCTGAACCTTTTATGGAGGAAATGGAATACGTGATGTGTTTTTCTTAAAGCGATCGTAACACGAGTAGAAGACGAAAAATAATTCTTCCAGTCAAGCAAAATGTATTTGACAAATGAAAGAATACATAAATATGACAATGTTGCATTTTCCCTGAAGAAGGCCGCAAAACATTTGGAGAGGGCGAGAATCTTGGGCTACAAACAGCTACGTTTAGATATTTGTAATAAAGTCTTCAAAAACAAAAACTTTTCTAACAATTAAACATTTCTAAGCCTCTTTAATGAGAGGTAATACGCTTAAGTTTTCAAAAGAGAAAACAACATTCTTTGAATTTTAAATTATTTTTTTTTTATTTTTTGTAAAATTTTCAAAGAAAAAACTACTCTATTGAAACAAACTCAAAATGCCTTAATTTATTTTCGTCAAATGGTGTGAGGGAGTTTGTTTGTCAAGCCCACTATTTACATGAGGGAGTAGGATGATGTAAAGAGGAGGGAGGGGAGCGAGGAAAAAGCGGGTTCATTAAAAGATTTCAATGGATTTTTTTATTTTCTTGTGTTAATCAAATGTTGTACAACAATTCAATACTGTATGTAAATTACAATAAGAACAATGGGGACTAAGATGCAATTCCATTCTTTTTGTTTAAATCTAAAATGAGCACAATGGGGGAATTTTCTGTCCAGCAATTAGATCAGAAAAATTATTCTCAATTTCCGAGAATATTAATTTAGATGAAAAATAGCAAGAGTATTATACTTAAACTATAAATACAGGGTGAGATTAAAAAACGGCAACCAACTTTAGAATGCTGTCATTTCTAAGCCACTCGAACGACAGCTACTAAAATGTTTGCTTACAAGCGTACAAAAGCATTTTGGTGAGAATTTTCCAGCAAAAATTTTACTCGAGATGGTATTCAAGCGTGATAGTATGATTTCTTTATATTTGGCTGGAAAACCACAAGTGGCCATCGTTAGAGCACTTCAGCATTTAAATGTTAATAAATATTTTTTGTCTCGTACCAACGCTCGTTACCATGATTCTGGTAGCGTAGCCCGAAGTCAAGGAAGTGGACGGAGGAAAACAGCAACATCAGCAGAAATGGTTCGAAAAGTAAAGAAGCGACTCGATCGAACCCTCGTCGCAGTGGCTGAAAATTTTCCATTCTGCAAATATTGAAAAATGAGCTCGGGGTAAAGCCATTGAAATTCCAAAAAGTGCAAAAACTTACACCGCAACACAAAAGAAAATAGACTCAAAAGAGCTAAAGAGTTGCTTCGCTTGGCTGAAAGTTGTGAACTGCCGAACTTGGTTTTCTCCGATGAAAAAACGAGAACATTCGTTGTCTAGCAGTTTGTAAACAAACAAAATGATCATGTTTACTTGCCAAAGAGGTCAGCTGAAAATGTGCACCTTCGGTTGGTCACCAGAACTCAAGCGCCGCCCATGGTGATGGTGTGGGCCGCCATAACAACCGTTGGTCGCTCTCCATTCGTATTACACGACCGTGGAATCAGAATAAATGCCGAATATTATCGAGAAAATATTGTGGAGGGTGCCTTGGGCACGCAAACATTTTGGCCGCAGACCTTGGACATTCCAACAGGACTCGCAACAGCACAATCGCACTTAGCACGCGCCACCCAAGAATGGTTACAAAATTAGATTCCTCGCTTCATTTCCAGCACACAATGGCCACCAAAATCTCCGGACCAATCCGTTGGGCTATTGTGTCTAAAGTATTTTGGAAAGCAAGGCTGCCACTAAAAAATACCAAAGTATCGATCACCTCAAGCAAGCGCTTCGTGTGGCGTGTGGCGGTTTCATTGGCCGTGACGAATTCGACCAAATCTAAAATTATTCCAAAATTTGATGCTATTTCCGACATTTTTGCTTTCATTCAATAAAATTTAAAAAGATATGTAAAAATTATGGCGCTTAACTTTGTTGCAGTTTTTTTATCTCACCCTTTATAGACAATGATATGTTATTACAAACTGTTAAAAACAAATTCATAAAAAAAAATCGTGAAAAAAATGGCTAAAGTGACGCAAAATACCGAATATATGGAGGTAACATTATATAAACGTGGACCTTTATATACAATGTTCTTCCACCGGGGCTAGAACCCTGCAAATACAACAATTTATTATATGGACACAACGGGAAAACATGAACCTAAACTGACTAGCCACCCGATGTAAAACCCGTTACAAACTCCCAATACAATTCAATTCCGAGGGAAAATGTAACTAAAATCATCCAAATACCGAATATTGGGAGGTACCGTTATACGGGGGTTATGCGAAAATGCGTGAACCCACATGTCTCATTTTCAATACCAACCGTCCTTTACACAATACAAACTGTTGTGCCAAATTTCAAAGCTCTACGTCAACAAATGTGAACTGATCTCAACAGACATGAGGGCAGACGGAAATCGTTAATTCGACTTAGATTTGTATGCTGATCGTGAATATACAATTTATGAGGTCTACGACGAATATTTGAAGTTGTTACAAATGGAATGACAAATTTAGTATACCCATTCTCAGATTCTCAGATTTGATAGCTCTGAGCATGTGTGCAAAATATACGCCAAGTTGATTTAATGATTTTCGAAATATGACGATTTTAATGCATAGTGCGGTGCTTCCAATCAAAATTTTAAAATATGTTTTTGATATGTGACACTTATTGATTAAACGACCTAAAGGCTTAATCTGTCAGAAAACCGACTGATATTTTATTATTTATTTTTCCGACTCTCTACAACAAAATATTGCCATAGAGTAATAATTCTCGCCTGACGTTTTTCACGACACAAGTAAAGCACATGTATTTATATTGATGTAACCCAAATATGTCGAACGTACAACATTTCAAAGTTGAACCCTTTCAACATTGACAATTGATGAATTTGTTTTTTTGTGTTGAATATACAAATTAATGATACAAAAAATTTGAATTTTTGTAATTGGAAAATATTACAATTCTGTTAATTTGGAAAAGTATTAATTTTTGCAACGTTTTTCTTTGGTATATTCTAAGATAGGGACCTGACGTATTTGGGAAATGCGGATGTACAAAACATATCACCATGTTCCCCACCATGAACATGAATATTTGTATATGGTTCGTCGAATTTTGGATAACGCTGTAATATAATTTTCAGTCATCTTCTCCCATTTGCTATCAGTTGTTGGCTATTGCTCCCAAACACAATTTATTTTCTAATCGTAAACAACTCTTAACATAAAATTACTTTTAACAGTTTTGCTCAAAGACAAGAATCCAAATAATTTAAGAAACTCTTGCAGCATTTTAATACATTTAACGCCATCTAGTGACGTCATACTTTCATCATCTACCTGTTTGTGTCTCTTATTCTCTCTGTCATGATTAAGGGATTCATAAACACACATTACTAATAATATTTAACAATTTTCTCTATAAAATAGTTTTCGAACTACTATTGATTTTGGTTTAAAAATTATAAAATAAGTAAAAATTCGACGCAGGAATTTTATTTCATAATTTCCTAAATAATTTCTCTTTTATTATTTTGCCCATATATGCATGAATAAATGAAGTAAATATTATAATCTCTTTTGCTCTTTCTCTAAATCTGAGAGTAAGTCTTGAGTATGTCAAAATATGGTCTCTGATTTTTGCTGAGTTATGATTTTTCAATATTTTTTAGATAAATAACATACGATGCGATGAAATCAACTTAATATTAAAAGCATTTTATGTGTGTTAATAAAAAAATACATTTACTTTAAAATATTCCCCAAAGGAATTGTTTCTCCCACTGTTCGTTGTAAACGTTGTTTTCTTCACACCCTCATTACCTTGCACCCACTAATCATGGTTTGTTTTTCTTTTTTTTATAAGCATTTTAATCCCCTTTCTACAATTAATGTCATTTCTCTTTTTTCAAAAATTTTAATAGTTTTTTTTATTATTTATACAAACATATTCATGTTTGATAGTAAGATTTCTATGGAATCTTGAGCATTGGATGGGTGACCTTTGACAAATGGCAATTGATTTTTCTGAATGGTTTAGTTGGATGCTTCTGCTGGGACTATTGTCATTGGTTTCCGTTGTCTGTTCATTAATTCTTTTTTTACTTTTTTTTTTCTTTTTTTTATCAAAATTTGAATGAATTGTCGTTGTCGTCGTGGCCATTGCTGCTAGGCACTGTCGTCTTGTTCCACTTTCACAGATTCTAAAACTGGGGGAGACCCCATCAGCAAACATCATTGCTTTATTTTATGGCATTGATCGGTTGAGACCAGACATGATATTGTCAATGTCATCGTCGTTTGTTTTGACATTTATGGCTGCTTTCAAATGAAATTTATCAAAATAAATTAAATAAAAAAAGCAATCTATGCCAAAAAATACGATTTCGTCTTTTTTTCTTCTTCAAAGAGAAATTATTTCGATCCTCAGAGAGTTGTGGTGTTTCGCGGACAACAGGCCATCCCGTAATGAGGATATTTTGGAAAAGTGAAAAAAATTTTCAATTTTTCTTGATTGTTGCTTTCCTTTTGCCAAAGAGAAGAGCGAAGGCGATGTTTAGAGTGTGGTGTTTTATCTTTGTGGTCTTCTTCTCTGTTGTTGTTGTTTTTGTTTTCCTACACTGACCAGATTTTTCGTTGATTTTTGGCGCATTTTTCTTGTTCTTCTCTTTGTCGTTCCTCTCACTCTCTGCTGCCTTCCTTAAATGGGCTCCGAATTCCTCTACATCGATCCTTTCACACTTCTTTAAGTATTGGATTTATCCTGTGAATGTGTTTTGTTGGTGTTGTTGCCAAATCGTGTGTGTGTTGTTGCTGCAATTTAACTCGTGTTGTTGCACTTGGTGGATAGGTTGAACTGGTAGCCTACAGTGATTTTACACACCCCTCCTGTGCTGTGCTGTGCGTTCGTTCGATCCTCTTCCTTGACTGTGTGTCTGGTGGTTTATTTGTGTGTGTCCCTATGTTTTTGTTGTTGTTTTTCGTCTTTCCGTCTTGATTTCCAACTGATTTTGCGCGCGTTAAATTCTTTTTCCTTTCTTGGTCCTGTTATGAATCTTTCTCTTCCTTGTCCATTGCATGTGCATGTTCATGTGAGCGTGTGTGTTTGCGGAATGTCTGTGTATTGTCCTTTCTCGTCCTCGTGTCATCTACCCAGAGAGGCACACTTTAAGTCTCTTGTCTGTTGTTACGTTTGTTGTTGGTGGGTTCTGATTGCATTGTTATTGTTTTTTTCCTTGCTGTTGTTGTTGGTGTCTTGATGAACAGTTAGTCCTTGTACAAATCATGCCACGAGTGTGGTGTTGTTGTTGTTTCAGCTACTGATATTGGTCTTTCTTTCCCAATCAGCTGATTCAAGGTTGTCCTTTTTTTTTTGGTGTGTATTGTTATTGTTTTTTTTTTTTTTTGTTGTTCTCATCCTTCTCTCTTGTAGGTTATCTCAAAGAGGAGATCCTTGGCATGTTCTTTCTTCATCGTAATATTTGTGGGTATCTTTGTTATGTTTTAACTATCTTTTTGGTAGTTTGTTCTTCTTGTTGTTCTCTGACTTTCTTTTGGTCATTTATCTTTAGATTATTTCTCCTATTTCTGTTGCCTTTTCATGTCCCATTCTGATAAGTATTTTTTACGGATCTTATTTTTTCTATTACTGGACATATTTTGGGTAAATGGTATATAAGAAATTTAGTGAAGAAAATGAGAAAGATGTCAAGAATATCTATTGTCCCCTTAACATTTCTCCTCTCCCCTGAAGATAATGTATTTTTATTCCATTTTTTCATACGTAAAGTAATTTAAATGGAAATATTTATCATAGAGAGTCTCTGAATAGGGCTCCAACCCAAAAAAGGCTTGCGATGTTACCTTTTTAAAATTTTTAATTTTTCTTTTTAAATTTTACTTCTCTTTAATTTTATATAGTTTCCCTTATTTCAGATTCCCCAATAATAGAGAATCTTTATATGGACTCTTACCTAGGAAGCTACTAGGTTTCTGAAAGTTTTTTTTTTTCTACTCTCAGCCAGAAAAAAAAATCTCTCGAACCGAAGTTAGTTTGCAAAGTGAGGTCATGTGGATTTTTCGACTTCCTCCCGTAAAAATTAAATTTTAATTAAGACTAAAATTATTTTGAGTTCTCTTTCCCAATATAATTGCTAAGTCTCTCCCAGCTAAATATCAAATTGTTTTTGCTTTAGTATGCCAATGTAGTTCCTTCCATATGTTCTTAACACATCCAGCAGTTGTGGTGCTTCAGCAAAATAAATATGACAAGGCTTGGACTTTGTCTTTGTGGGATTATTTTACATATTTGGGACATAATAAAATACATATTGTTTTGTCAGTATATGTGCTTGTATGACATACCCTCTTACAAAACTAATTTCAATATTTTTCCTATGGCCTAGTAGAGGCGAGAAATATTTAAAAATTTAATTATACATTTTGTATGTTTAATTTGCTTCGTTTAACCCTTCCATAAACCCTCCATAGTCGTCATGGGGAAGACCATGCGGTTGTCACTGTATACACAAATGTTTCATTTGAAATCCATAAGACATACATGCATACATACATATTTATTGCTGTTCGACAAATTCCTCTTGTTGTTGATACCAGGCTTTTGCAGGCTTTTGAAAAAAATACGAGAACTAAATCCCACTCTTCTTCAAATACCATTGAAATATATCAATGGCTTTTCCTTGGTATTTGAATACAGATCCCGGGGCCTCTTGGTGAACACATAGCCATAACCATATTATGTAAGATTGTAAAACTTCTTGGTTGCTTGGACTCTTTGGAAATCTTTGCAAAAGTTACATTTTTGTAGAACAACAACAAGGCACTTTTGAAAAAGGATTCTAAAATTAAGTTAGATATATTAATCAATAAAGGTTTGAAATCTAAAAATTGCAAAATACAAAGCCAATATTTGGAACAGCTGAAGATTCAAAGCAAAAACTTCTAGGAAGCCATAACATGAATTTTCTACCAAAAAGGTATACTGCCAGACAGACTCTTTGTAAATCTTTGCAAAAATCATTTTTTGCGGAACAACAAGCCATTTTGAAAGAGGTCTCTGAAATAAGGAAAAAAATATTAAACAATAGAGGTTTAAAATCCAAAAATTGCAAAATACCAACCGTATATTTTTGAGCTGCTACAAAATTCGAAGCAAAATCTTCCATGGCTTTTATTTTCTCCCAAAAACATAGGCTGCTACCAACAAAACTTTTAGTTAACGGCTTAAATTTGGTTCATATTTCCAGCCCTAATCATGTAGGTACCTATTTTCTTCAAATATTTTACAAGATCCCCAGTTAAATGTTTAATAACAATTTAGGTATTTTAAATACCTATAAAATTTCTTCAAATCCAAAAACATCCTGATCGTTATTAAGGCTTTTGTAGTTTTAACAAACCGACTTCTCCATCGAGTAACTAATTGTCTCTTAAACACCTCTTTCTCCCTTTCTCTTTTCACTCTCCCAGAAATTCAGGGAAATTTTCCTATATTAAAATGTCCTCAAGTTTACTAGTACCTATTTCTAGCAATTATTTAAAAATTTCCCCATCTAATTAAATGTCAAAATACACTATTTTCTTTAAATATTTATATTTGATTTTTGCAATAGTTCTTATCGCAATTTGGCGCTTTTTTTTCTTTCTTTAACTTAGTTACTCAATTATTTCTATAATCTCACATTTACATAGAGTAGTACTAATCTCCGAGAAACCAAGTGCATACTTAAGTATGTACACATATTTACTATATAGGAGCATAACAATAACAACAACAACTAGAAAAGGAGACCCCCATCAAGCACATTGTATACTACATGCATGTATGTATGTGGTACTTGTCCACACAAACTTGTTTTAGTTAAAAGTATTCTGTGTTGTTTTTTTTCTCTGTTATTCTCCAAACCACCTCCCCATTGATAATGTCTCGTCTGTGCTGTGCTTTGCCGATGAAAAAAATCCTTTGTGCTGTTGTTCTATAAAGTTTGCCGCTTTTTTTCATTATTTTTTTCTGTTCTTCAACTACATACCTAGTTACTTGCAGCAGCAGCAAATAATAAGGCGCGCAAAATTCCATTTCTGCTCTTTCTCCGCTCATTTTTGCATAGAGCGAGCGAGCTCAGAGATTTATTCAAAGATTTATTAACTAAAATAAATATGTATGTATGTATAGGATGCCCTTAAAAAATATATATTTTAAGTTTGGCGGGGAGTTGTATGTGAGCCCAAGAGAGTGAGAGAACACCAAGATGAAGAAGAAGCAGAAGGAGTTTCATTGTGTTGATTTTGCAGAAGAATTTCTTTGTTTGCGCGCAGACATCCCAGCCAAAAGCACAAAATACCACCAACAATGAACGGTGCAAAAAAAAGCACAAAACCAACAATAAAAAAACAAACAGCCCACCATACACACATGAACGGCAGCAGCGGCGGCCGGCTAATGACAACAAATAATACTCTAACTTTTTGTTGGGCTGGCTGGCTACACGCGAGGACAAACAACAACATTACTTTGGCATTTTATTTCTCAAGAAATTCCAAGTTTGCCGATTACCTGAATGTGGGTTCTCTGCGCTCCACCAACATCATAATCATCATCATCATGAGCAACATTTTTGAGCTGCTGCTCCCCCAAGTTTTCGTATCGTGTTCGGTTCATTGATTCGTGATTTGTTTGTTGTTCATCTGTGTAAGTGTGTGTGTGTGTGTGGTGGGGGGCTATATTGCTCTCCCCCATTTGCAATAGTGTGTGAGAGGACAGGCTTCAAGTTTGCCGGTATAAAAGCTTGCGCGCCAAAAATTGTTTGGCATTCATAAAGCCACAGCCTCCAAGTGATTACCGAAAACCAAGGCTTCTTCACAAGTTCAAGGGGATTTATTCAAGGATAAGTAGATATGTAAGACGTTCAGTTGGTCACCGAAGACACATATATATATATTTTTCAATGGATACATAACTTCAAGCATTTTAAAGGACCGAAAAAATAAAAGGAGTAGGGGGTCATCTTTGTAGCACACATTCTACTCATCGCATTTCTTATATGGTTTTCCCCTCTTTTTTTTGGTGTTATTTACTGAGATTTACAATTTTCCATTTCTATTTATTTATTTTTCCCCTTCACTCTGTGTAAGCTTTAAAATTCCATTACACTTGTTTCCCAGATTGATCCTCTGTCTGTCCTTTTGGTTGCTGGCCCATTGCTGTTGTTGGAGTTTAAAATCTTTCTTCTCATATGTGTGTAGGCCCAAACAAAAACAAAAATCATATGGTTTTTGTTGTTATTTTCATTTTCGTCTTTTCATCTTCATCTCTCAGTGTTACTCTTTGCTGCTGTTGTGTGAGCCTTTCTTGTCTTGAATTCTTGAAGAATTTGTTTTTTCTTTCTTCTTGGCTATCTGAGTGGAGAGCAGTGGCGACACCAATACTTGCTTTAGCCTTTCCTTTGCCACAGCAGCAAATTTGGTTGTTGTTTTTTTTTTTTTTTCTACTACAAAAATGAAATTCTGTCGAGCGCAATCCTTAGAATAGAATGCCCTTTCTTTTTCTTTTCCATTGCATTGTTGTTGCACTCTTTGACAGTAATGTTGAGCCTTACTCTTCCCACTCTCTCTCTCTCTCTACGGCTGATATTGCGTATTGTGAGAATACAACACAGCTGATTGCCAACACTCGGCTCAGTGGCAGAGACATTTGTTGTTGCCGCGCTGCTGATATTCAACGAGAGCAACACAGAGTGAGTGTGTGTGCAATGGTGGTGGGTTTATCGATTGTTGAGCAGGAGCAGAGGTTTTGCATTGCATTTGCTGCGTTGACGTCGTGTATATAAACCGCCGTTGTCTCAGCAAAGTCAGTCATTCGAGTTCGTCTTCTCTTCAGCAACGTTCAGCAGCAGTAAAGCAGCATTTGCCCTGTATTACTACTGCACTCCAAAAAAATAATCAAAAATAAAAATTATTTGGATTAACTTAAAAAAATTAACAAAATATGCTCAAAAGGATTTGATAAATATCAAACCAAAAATACAAAACTGCAATATGAACTATTCTTAACACTCGCCACACAAACAAGAGACTTACACTTCTCTTAACAAAATCATCTCAAACAATTGTGCATTACTACAAACACTATTATTAAACAACAACAAAAAATACAAAGTGAAAATTGTGTTTTAACAATTTAACAAAAAAGTTTAAACATTTTCAACAACACCAATTAAAACCTTACACACACACACAAACACAATGTTGTGGGAATCAATCATTGAAGAATCCGGAGATATTGCCATGGATTACCAAAGGTAAATATCATCAAATGGTTTATTTTGCAAAACTGTGGATTACCTGCAAAATTGAACGACAATGTACGCCTCTGGGCTCCAAGCAAAAAACAAAAAATATTTCCAAACTCCAACTGAGATTTGCTTAGCCGGCAACCTTCAAATGAAAGCAAAAGTTTTTGTTTGCTGCAATAACCAAAAGCTCTCTCTTGCCCAGTTGGAGCTTTACTCATGGTTATGTTATGTCTTGGGGTTGTGTGACTGACCGTCCGGCCCCACAGCCATCCATCCATTCATTCATTCATAAAGACACCGAACGACCGGTGTAATAACAAAAATGTTTTAGCCGGCTATGTTCTCGACCTGACCCAATAATTTTGTTGGCCATAAACACAATTTCTTGGCAATGCTTGAACATATGCCTATTATTTTATGCTTTGTTGCACTCCTCGACAAAAGTTCTTCCATTTTTTGGCCTTGGTGGTGGTGGTGGTGCATTAAAAAAAGAAGAAGAATAAGTGACTGACTTCACGGCAAATATTTTGTTTACATTTTTTTGTCGTTCCTTCTTGTGTTCGCCCTAATGTGATGTGTTAAACATCTGCACCGTTGGTTTTCTAAAAACCCCTCAGTTTTTCTAATTTACAAAAATTCCAATTCCTCTTGCCTCAACGAAATGGGACAGCCGCCGCACATGGTGTGCTATACGCCAACAACACACACCAGCAATTACAACCCTCGAGTTTAATGAACCCTCCTCTGAGTTAGTCGTCCTCTACAAATTGTCAGCCAACTCAGCGCTCAGTCGCATTTCTACCCTCAACATGATCGTACAGTTTTTCATTTTGTTTGCCGATTGTGGCAGCAATCGTCGTTGCCTCACTCATTGCTGCCGTCCTTTGGAAATTTGCTTGATGTACATATCGTCTTTTTATTTAACTTTGAAATATTTTTCAATATTACAAAAAAATGTAAAAGAAATATTTACTAATTTATTTTTTCTCTTTTGTTCTATTTTTAGTTTCCAAATCCAAAGAACTGCCCGCAATCCTCTGTCACGCCGCTTGAATTTGGATGCTTCCATGCCAGACATGACCATGGATGAATTGTCTTTCTACGGTGACGATCACTCCTCACAGGATCGTCACTTCACAGCCAGTCCACAATTGATGGGTCTTCTGTCCCCAGAAGGTTCACCCGAACGCTTCCAAATTGTCGACAAATCCAACAAATTCTTGCACAGCCGCAAGGCCTTGACTCTCAAAACAGTGGCCGTGAAAAATGCCAACAACACAGTCACCAGCTCCAACACTCCCTCAAAGGGTAGCTTCCGTGTATTCCAAAGCTTGTCCTCCACCGGCTCCATGGAATCGTCCATGGATGATGAATACATGGAATTTTTCGATATGGAAAATCTTGAACCCCAGCAACAACAGAATTTCCCCAGCGATTTGAGCTCTCTGATCAGTGGTCAAATCATCAAGAACTCCCCCGTCAAAACTCCAGAAATGCGCCGCCCCTCCGTGAGACGTTGTTTGAGCATGACTGAAAACAACCAATACACATCCAAGACCCCCGAAAGTAGTCTAAACGCTGCTGCCAACAACAACTCTGCCTCCCGTTTGAACGGCAGCTTCAAGCGTCCCGAACCACCATCCACCACTTGCTCTCCCATCCAAAGCAAGCGTTACCGTGGCGATGAAAAAGAAAACTTAGATGGTTCATTCACTGGTCTGCAAAACAAAAACACCTCCCCCAGCACCACAGCCGCTCCCCGCCCCAGCCTGCGCAAATGCATGTCCATGAACGATGCCGAAATTATGTCTGCCCTCAACCGTTCGGAAAACAATGACGAACCCGATTTAATCGGTGATTTCAGCAAACCCTATGTCTTGCCCCTGATTCCAGGACGTCATCGTGATCTCAAGTCGATTAGCAGTGAAACCGTAGCCCGTCTCTTGCGTGGTGAATTCGATGATAAAGTAGCCAACTACAGAATCATCGATTGCCGTTACCCCTATGAATACGAGGGTGGTCACATCCGTGGCGCCAAGAACCTCTACACCCAAGAACAAATCATCGAGGAGTTCTTGTCCCAACAAATGACTGAAATGCAACAGGCCCGCAATGAAGCCTCCGGCAACAAGCGCAATATCATCATCTTCCACTGTGAGTTCTCCTCCGAACGTGGACCCAAATTGTCGCGCTTCTTGCGCAACTACGATCGTGCACGCAATACCAACGCCTACCCCGCCTTGGATTATCCCGAGGTCTATCTGTTGCACAACGGCTACAAAGAGTTTTTTGAAAATCACATTGAGCTCTGCGAACCCCATGCCTACCGCCCCATGTTGGAACCAGCCTACAATGAAGAATATCGCATCTTCCGTGCCAAGTCAAAGTCATGGAATGGTGATTTGGGTGGCGGCACTACCCGCATGAAGAAGTCTCGTTCCCGTTTGATGCTGTAAACGGTGTAGCCAACACCAACAGCCTGACAACTTGAACAACACCCGCCCAAACAAACGCTAATCTATGTAAAAAAATATTTGTCATTGTTATTGTCAGTTTTAGTTATTATTTGATTATTAGTTCGTTTTGTTGATTTTTATTTCTTGACCCCGTCGCTCCCCTTTTGAGACAATTTCCTCATTTTTATTTTATATTGAATTTTTATTTGCAATTGATGATTGTATTTGTAAAAAGAACCCCCACCCCCAACAATTGTAGGAAGCTCAACCTTTTTGTAAACAAATGATGTCCCAACCCCTTTAGTATTTTATAAGAATTATTATTTATTTTTTATAATTTTAGTTAATTTATAGAATTTGCATTTATTTTTTAGTCGTCATTTTCTCAAATACCACATTTTTAGTTGAATTTGTGTATAGTTTAAAATTTTCCCAATTCCAATTCATTTAAATTGTGTGCATTAGAATAACCTCATCGACCCCCCCCCCTATTCATCTCATCTACTCGCCCCCCCCCCAAAACATTAATCCCAAAAAACACAAAGAAGCTTAAAATTTTAATTTTAACAAATCTTTCGTAAAGTTGAAAACTTTTTACGCACAATTACGCTTATTTTTTATGTTAATTCTATTTTTATTTAATTTTAATGATTTTTTATTTAAAGCAAAGCTTTTTTGTATCAAAAAATGCAATATAAGAAATTAAACAAAAATCGTCGAAAAGAAATTACAAAAAAACCAAACAAAAAAATAAATAAATAAAAAAATGTTATGAAATATAAACAAATTGTCTTTTATCTTCTTTTTTAAACTGGAAAACAAAAGAAAAAATGGGAAATTAAAAACATTGATTAATCAATTTGCAAATTAGTTGAAAAAATTGAAAAGTTTGAAAGTAATTTAAAAATAAAAGAATGGTTTTATTAAATGTAAATTTGAAAATTCAATATTTCCATTAACATTTAATCAGCTATTAAAAAAATAGAACGATTTTATATTGATGACTAAAATTTCCCATTAAAAAAAACAATTTTTATTCTCATATATTTTCATAAAAATTTTATAATAAATATATAATTATATGACATATATAATAAGCGTGATTGTATCGTAGTAACATTTTGTCTGCCATATCGACTTAAATTTGAAAATAATTCACAAAGTTTGAGGGGTTTCGTAATCTATACATTATAACATTGATTTATTTGTATTTATTTACTATAAACTGTGATTTATTTTTAATATAATATTTATTTAGGAATTCTAGGACCATCTTCAAATTGATTGATGGATTTAATGTCCATTAAATAATTATATATATTTTTTGATAGGATTTCAGTTAATTTTTATTTTAGATTTTCTTTTGTTTTATTGTTTGTTTTGTGTGTGTTTGAAATACTCATGTTCTACATAAAATGTGGGAATAAAAACTAATTATTAAATATTTAAATGTCTGCTGTGTTTTTTATTGTATATAAAACAACAAATTTTGTAAGAAATTCAAATTAACCTTGAATTTTGATACAAAGAATGGATCGAACTTATTTGTAATCCAACTGTTAAAAAAGGCAACAGTCTGGAAGGACTATCCGTATATGTTATTCATAATGAAGGTCTTATAATTAATTTCCGACGTCTAAGTCGAAATTGCAATCGCCTTCTACTTTAGGAAAATTACTTAAATCCAACTGAAATATATCAACTGAAAATCCCTGGGTTATTTAAAATCTGTCCAGATTCGGATCCACTAACACGTATGTATACGGTTCTCCCAGACAAAGAGCGATATTTGTAAATCGTGATTAGGTAGTTATTCCGCTCGAAGATTGAATGTGCCACAAGACTGCCCCAACAATGACTAACAAAATTTGCTTCCCGTAAATTCATTGCTGACATTCGATAAGCTTATCTAGTTGTGGTATCTGTAATACTAAAGGCCTCGGAAGCTCTATCGACATTGACCAAAGAAATACCCCATTGGGGTCTGACCATTATCTGTTTCTCTCCGCCATCCGGCTTTTAGAGGTACATGGCGGTACATTCTAAAATGTTGTTGGGAAGTCCCAGATAGCTCTGGAAAATTTTCCAATGAATGGCAACGGGCTGTACTGTTTATCTAGCCAATGAAGTCTTTTGGCTTGCACATTAACTTGGATTGTTCGCATATTCTTAATATGACTTTGCCATATATAAAACTTTCCAAAACACTGCCATTATCCACACCAAGTATCCATAATGCCTTTTTACTACCTCTAAGCTCACCTCGAAAAAATAAACAAAGTCATTTTTTGTATTTTATTAAATTCGAACCCATGCTCTTATCCTGCATCAGTAATGTTTCATTATTAAATACAGCCCGCCTCGAATCATACCTCTTCATATTTGGGGAATCCCCTGTTAGAGAAGGAAAACAATAATTTCTTTGGAAACCACTATTTTTATTTTATTTGACATTTATAATTCTATAACAACAATGTTGTTATTGTAAAATCATCAGTTGTTGTAGCTCATACATATTCATATAACAAAATACTTGGGATTTGGTTATTTTAAATGGGGTAAAGCTAAGTTCCAGCTCTGGAAGTAAATTCATGACAAAGCCGAAAAATATCTACGCACAGTTATAAGATTAATTGAATCTATGACAAAATTCTTAAGACTTTTTTTATCATAAATTATAGAAATAATGATTTAATTAAAGTACTCCTGGCATTAAACATTTAAAGATTTCCTTAACCTCGCAAACTATTGCCTGCTTTTTGGCGCATACTTCAATTGAATCATTCTTCTTCTTTTTGGTTTCATTTAAAGCATCATTCTTATGTGCTTTCACATTCCATCTTTCTGCACATATTTACAAAGTCGACTTAGTTATCCCTAACAATGTGTAAAAAAGTTCCGTTATTCGTAGAGCTGTCAAACTATCGATATTCGTCCCATTCGATAGTTTCGATAGTTTGTTGTAAAACTATCGATACTATCGATAGTATCGGATATATAATTATAATATAAAATTTCTCCCTTTAAAAAATCCTCAGGAACAATTCACCAATTCAATTTCCAATTTTCCAACTCAATTTTTCAAATAATTTTTTTCATTAGGAATTTTTATTCATAATTGGACTGAATATTGCATTTCTCGCCTGGTTAGTGCAGCATGACGAATTTGTCTAGTATCTAAAGTCATATGGAGTTTTTCGAGCCCCGGAGCCTAATATTGGGAGGGATATTTTGTATAGAGTCGAGCCTAATATGGGGAGGGATATTTTGTAAGACATACAAGAATTAGATGGACAGATTCGAATTCGTAACATTCTTTCAGATGTTACAATCAGCAACACTTAGTCATATAATGCAACGGTATAGGACCGGTTAAAGTTGGCCGGGAAGGCTATATGATTAAATCATGTTTACTGATTATCTACAAATCAGTATTATTTTTCCTGAAGAACAAATTACCAATATAACAACAATATAACATTTTTATTCAAGAATATAAAAAGGAAAAAACAAAAGCGCTAAGGGCAATGACTTGAACTATATATAGTGACAATGACAATGAACTATATATAGTGCTTTAAGGCGAATCCATAAAATTACATTTAAAATTAAAATACGTTCTATTAAAAATAAATATTTTTAAATATTAATTTACATTTTTTTTAAGTTCCAATTAAAATAAAATTTTTTGAATTCATTAAAGCGATGAAACATTTTTTGGAACATAAAAAAAAACTTTTGAACGACTATCTTATTTAAATAAAAATTTTGAAATCCGAAAAAGATACGTTGATTTTCAATTTCAATACAATTGAAAAAATTGTGTTCTTCAACACTAATATTGGTATCGAAGAACCGTCAACTTAAATATAATTATTACTTAGCTGTTGTTTATTTCTCTTACCCAAAAAGTCGCAGCGTCACAACATATGCGTAAGTGATGACATTTTGCCGATACTATCGATAGTGATTTAAAAATATCGATATTAGCTTAAAAAAATAAACTATCGATACTATCGATAGTGCTTTCGATAGTTTGACAGCTCTAGTTATTCGACGCTTCACATTGTACGCGGTCATTCATATTTGCATTTTGTTCGGTCAAGGAATTTTTCAGTAAAATTTTTCGCGTTCGATACATATTCCTTTTTAAATAGTGTTTTTAATAATATTCTTTAAGCAAAATGTCTGAATTGCCGTGCTCAAAATGCCGCCAACCTGGGAAATTCTATTGTGAGCGTTGTCTGGAGCCCTATTGCAGTTCTGATTGTCAAGTTGGTGATTGGCAAGATCACAAATCGAGATGCTTTAAAATTCCGTAAGTACTTGGAATGGATTGGGAAGTGTTGGGGAAGGCTAGGTCAAGGGAAACAAGTAGCAACAGATTCCATGATTGATTTTAAATAAAATATTACCCACAGTCTTCTTATGTTCTTGGTTTATACGAGGGATTGAATTTGTGATGGTAGTGAAAGTACACAGCAAGTTTTTGTAGTCCAGCTTAAAACGGTGAAATTCATTTTTTTGGGTGATATTTACGAAAACCACATGGAGCTCCACTAGAATAATATACATAATTTAAATGTACATAGTTCCCGGTGTTAATATCATCAATGAAATTTCAATCACATTTTAATAACGGTTAAAGTTAAGCCGTAGGAAGTTTCCAAAAAATCCTGCTCGATTTCCGTGCCTCATCGAAATAACGTTCTTAGACCCTAGGTCTCTTTGGACGAAATCCGTTTCAGGACATTTGCAGTCAATCTAGCGAAGTTACTCCGTCCGTCCGTCTGTCTGGCTGGCGGGTACGCACGATAACTCTCGAAGGGAGTATCCGATTTTATCCAAACTTGGTACATCGCAATATTATTATCAAATTTAAATCAGGTTCGGAGATGGGCAATATCGGTCCACTCCTTCTGGTACCTCCCACACAAAATGTCAACATTTTCAAAGAAAATAATTATTGCACAGAAAGAGAAAGCATAATCCGATTTAGCTCTAACTTTGGGAATCCTAATATTTGGACAAAATCGGTCAATTCCATCAAGTACCTCCCGCACAAAGGGTGAAAATTTTGATTAATTATAAATCTTATAAAGTGTGATGTAAGCGCCCACTTGTCTTCAAATTACACACTTCACTATATTTTTATTAACTTCAAGGTCTGGCGTGAAAATGGTCCACTTCTTCTGGTACCTCCCCCACAAATGTTCAAAATTCTGAATAACCATTTAGCTCATAAAACGGGAAATTGACCTCCGATTCCATTCAGACTTGGCACATCTCAATATTTCTATCAACACAAAATCTGCTATAAAGATGGTAGAGATCGGACAATTCCTTCTGGTACCTCCCCCACAAATGCTCAAAGTTTTGGATAACCAAAACGATTATAAAATCCGAAAAGAGCTTCCAGTTTTCTTCAAATTTCACAAATCACAATATTTTTATTAACCCAAGGACTAGTGTGAAATTGGGATATATCGTTCCCCTCCTTCTAGTACCTACACCACAAAAGGGTCAAATTTTTGGGTATCCATGAAGCTCATTAAACGCGAAATTATTTCCATTCAGACTTAGTACATCTCAATATTTCCATCAAGACAAGATATTTTATAAAGATGGTAGATTCTTGTTTGATTGTTTTTGATCTGATTCATTTTTTAAAGCTTGTACGTATTAAATTCTCTTAAGAATAATACCCACACTAACTTAGTGTGTTCAAATCGTTAATTTAATGTTATTTCTTTCTAGGAATTTAATACCTATGCACAATTTGAGTCTCAAAAGTGATACATCATTTCGACGCTCTCACGGCGGCTCAAAAGAGAATATAAACGATACAAAGCGTAGCAACAGCAGCACCTTCGCTGGTACGAAGGCTCGAAATCCCATAGAATGCGGCGAATCTTGTACTGGAGCTAAACCCAAAAAACTTTTACAAGATGGAGATTTTACACTTGTCACAAAAGCTGTCGCTACATCTACACCAATACCTACTGTCATTGTAGATGTTGCACCACCCAAGACCGTGAACAATATTTTGAACCCTGTTAATACAGCAGAAAAACCTGCCAACTGGCGCATGCATTTCCCGCCACCCAATGGCTATTTCGATGCCATCATTCAATTTGTCGAAGAAGCAGATCAGGCAAACAAACACTTCCTATGGGTAACCGATATTAAATATGATGGTCCATTGCGTAAACTACTGGCCGAAATAAATCGTAACATTAATCAACAAGAACCTTGTAAGGGTGAGCTTATATATCCTGGAGCATTGGTGGCAGCACCATTGGGGAAAATTCTCTACAGAGCAGAGGTTTTAGATTGCTCCGCCCAGGCACAAAAGGCTGATGTACGTCTAATCGATTATGGCAACGAATTGAGGATTCCATACAACCAACTTTTTGCACCCATACCCATTATGGCGAATTTAAATGCTTACGCTTTTCGAGTTTGCTTGCGCGGCGATTGTGGTCCCTTGAACATTGAATCTGTTGTGACCATTAAAATTGTGGGACAAAAACATTCTGAAGGCTATTACAATGTCGAGAGCAAAGAGAAGTCCATACCCATGGAATTACCTGTGGAATTGCTGACGAAAGAGAAATCGCTTACTGTTGTCAAATATTTTGTGGATGGCCGCCATGCATTGTTACGCTTGAATGGTAACGAAGAATTGAATTCCCTCGATGAGGTCTTGAATTCGGAACAAACCATACAATATGAATTTGAAAAGGTGCCAAGTGAGGGGACATTTGTTGCAGCACGCACTAAGCATGGTTGGAAACGTGCCCGCCTACTGGCACATTGGGAAAAGGGCCACGAGTATTTGGTTTATGCCATTGATGAGGGTTTCATAACACGTTCGCCACAAATCAAACGCATACCCAGTGCATTCTTGTGTCATCCCATGCAAGTGTTTGCTGTTTCCACAAACTCTGTGGAATATATGCTATCGGAAACTATGTTGGCAACTGTCAAAAAATTATCCATACAATTGTTGCCTGCCACATCGGTAACAGCAGGAAAAGATTCCAAGACACATTTGTCATGTGCTCTATTTGAGGATTCGCGCAAAATTGTGGATGTCGTAATAGCTTCGGTCTTTACCGGCTGCATTAAGGAGCTGGATATAGACTTGTGGTATGATCTCCCTGGTCCTGGCTCATTTGTAACCGTAAGCCATGTCATAACATTTAAAGAAGTGTATATAGCAGCCCTCGAAACTAGAGATTATGATAAAATATTTGAAGCGGAACATGGGAAATGCATTCCTTTCAATGCTGGCACCAGCGATGAATTGAAAAAGGATGCTGTTGTTTTTGTATGCGATCTACATGGACATAAATATCGTGGACAGGTGAGTTTAGTGTTTAGATTTAGATTTTTGCCAAAACGAGTCCAAACGGATTCCATCCTCTTTCATGGTTCAGACTCTCAATTTATCTCAATTCAACAATAATTTGGACATATTGATAATATTATTATGCCAATAATAATCACCAATTACTTTCCATCTTCCAGATAATCGAATGCGAAGCAAACTCTTACCGAATTAAAAACATTGACAAAGGTGGAGAATTCAGCGTAGATCGAAAATATCTCTTCAAACCCACGAATCTAATCAGATATCTTCCCGTGCGATGTTCCCTAATTAAACTCATGTATTTATCAACCGTTCCCACACCAATTGCCTATAACAAAGCCTTGACTTCATTGGAGAAATGTATGGAAAATGCAGCGGAATTCGAAGTATTTTCAGATAAAGAAAATACTGGAGTGGACTTGCTATTCCGGACCAAGGAAAGGCAATCGCTTTGTAAAAAATTATTACCACTTGTGTTTGATGCAGCAGATATGCCAGCAACGGCACCACTTTATGATAATACGACCCAACAACAACAGCCACCGCCGGAAGTTCCAAAAAGAGTAGTTGTAAATGAAAGGGCACCCGTTGCAATGACCCTAACACCGCCCAACACTCCCATCACGGTAGAGCCCCCACAAGCAGCCGCAGCTTCTGTCATTTCGCCCAAGATTCTAACACTTGATGATTTGGAAATTATACCCATCCAATGTGGGGAGAATGCTGAACTCTACACCTTAGATGCCACATCAATTG
Organism: Musca domestica; assembly: GCF_030504385.1. NCBI lineage: Eukaryota > Metazoa > Arthropoda > Insecta > Diptera > Muscidae > Musca > Musca domestica. The sequence goes on from NW_026712211.1 coordinate 1,396,093, forward strand.
TGAATTTAGATGGTCCCTATATAACTGCGGCTGATTTTAGTAACAAGGCGTACTTAAGAAAATTGGAAACCAGTCTAGCCTCTGTTGCTGAATATTGTAATAGTCCAAAAGCTCCAAAGGGGGGCTATGCTCCAAAGCAAGTGTGACATTATTATATTAATTTCTTTTATTAAAGTTGTATTTTTACATTTAGGAAAATGGAATTGTGCCTGTCCGTTTTTGCTGACGATGGCCAATGGTATCGTGCCATGTGCATTGACTCGCAAAATGACAACTTTTTGGTGTTATTCCTCGACTATGGCAATCTATCAAAAGTCAGCAAAAAAGATATCATGCCAATGATACCTGATCTCATGTTTCCCTCAAATGCCAATATGGTCTATATTGAAGGTAAGGAAAGGAAAAAGCCAATAACATAGTATAATATTGGATGAATGAGTTCTAAATATGTTTTTCTTTTAGGTATAAAGACCAAGGAGCAGGCTTTGAAGTTTGCAAAATCATTGCAAACAAATCCCATTGTTAAAGCCCATGTAACACAAATACCAGAAAGCGATGCGTACCTTGCCAAGGTACATGGTCTGGATACAATTATCGCTTAAGCCCTGGAGGCACTATATATGCATATATATTTTTTTTTATTGAATTTCCCTAATTTTTAAGTTTTATTCAATCTATTATTTTTAATTTTACCTGACCATTTTGTATGCAATTGCGGAGTGAAATGAAATTCATTTTTTTTTTTAAATAAAACGTCGTTTAATTTTATCAAATTTGTTCTTTTCTTGTGGGTTTGGAAAAGATTTTCTACACCGAAATACCAATAAGATCCCTCAACACTGGCAGGTCGCAGATGTGTGTATGTCAAAGTGATAAACAATAAAATTATAAAGTTTAATATTTTCGCTCATCTTTAAATATTTGAGTATATCATTCGTCTTCGCAATTTTATTGAAGGTAAATTTAAAATCAAAACTTTGGCAATGTATAAACAATCATAAAAGAACACACTTGGAAAAATTCCGAGCATTTAAATGGCATGCTATAAAAAGAAATGTTTTGTTACTTAATGAGATTATTTTCAAATACAAATTGAAATACGATACCAAAAAAATCAATAATTATGAGTAAAATTAAAAATAATAGGATTTGGCGAGTAATTGGCTGCCCCGGTGAGTCATCTTAGATTAGTTTTGCATTGTGTAATTTTTTTAGCAGTTCCTTGCTTTCAATAAATGTTATGTCATCAAATATTTTTATATTGTCAACATGTATTTTCTTAAAATCGCACAATTCTTTCTCCAGGAATTCTATTAGATCGTCACTTAACTCTTGGGGAAGACCTACAAAAACAGCGGCATTTAATATAAATACAATAAACAAAAAAATTAAAATACCCACCATCTATTGCACACAGATTTGTGCAACAAGGTATTGTCAAAGACATGGGATACCGACGTATCGATGCACTTGTTAGCTCACATTCATTGGTGAAATCTATATAGGCTATGAGAAATTTATCTTCATCCAAAACTTCAACCACTTTACCTCGATACCATTCGGATTCAAATTCAGCGATGCAATATTCTTCAAGTCTAAAAATAAAATGTATGTGGTTAATAATTTCGTCCTTTGGTGTTAACATTACGACTTACTTTGGTTTGTAGGCCTGCCCGGATCCATCATAATTTTGTAGAAACTTTTGGATAGACTGCAGTTTGTCACAGTCCTTTTCTAAAATGCAACCCACATATCCACGACTAACGTAGGAGTTGTCAACAACAACAATTTTAACATTTTTGGCATTTGCATCAAATGGTATAGTTTCGAATGGCTGAAATTTAAAAAAAAAATAAAGCTTATTTATATGCGTTTAAAAAATTATGCCCATTTATTTTCAAACGAAAGGACATTGTTATCTAAAACAATTTTTACGGACATATTTTTTATCAGATCTTTATAAAGGCTCTAACTCTTTCATACTTACCGGTATCATGCAGGGTTTAGGTAATTGTCTTGGTGGAGGTGGAAGATTCTTCTTTTTACCACTGCTGCCGGGAGATTTATTATCAACATCATTCTTAACCGGTGTATTACACACAATTTGTGATTTTTTGGGAGGAGTTGCTTCTATTGAGGAATTAGTTTCCTTTGCACTTCCAGACGCAACATTATTATTGCTTACAACCGATGAGCTTTCCGCGCCCTTATCTGGTGAGCTTTCCTTGTCATTGTTATTTGAAGAAACATTCTCTGATTCCTTTCCACTGAACTCTTGACATGCTGTCAAGATTTCGGTATTAAGTAGCTTTTCTGTGTCCGCATAATACAGCTCGATATTGCCACCCATGGAATCGGATTCGACCCGACGCATCCTAAACTCTTTGTCAACATTTTGTGATATATGTTCCAGAAATTTCGTTTCCATTGAGTACACTGTAACATTGTGCAGTTGCACCATGTGAACAAAACATGGCAAGCTGGACATTGTATTAGATATTCTACGTAATTCTCGTAGATAACGTATTCCAATAGTGCCATAATCAATAAAATGAATGCGTATGCGATTGTCTGGACGTGCCGAAAGAATTTGTACGCGACACCATTGTTCATCTTTTTGGGCCATCGCAAAGGTGTTGGCTTTCGGTACACTGTTAACTTCGTGCGAATTTTTTCCAAAGTTATCAATTTTTTTGAGATTTTTTTGATATTCTTCTGTAATGGCTGGATCAGCGGAACGTATATAGCAACGATTTGCCGATTTGAAACCAGTCAGTATAACAATGCTACCATCTGCTGGCAATTGTGTGGGCGAGGGTATAAAACTCAGCTGTCTTGCTTTAAAAGCTTGCCTACTCTCTTCTTTGTGCATTTCAACTGATTTTGTCTCGGCTTTAAGCAGGGGTATGGGTTCTTTTATCACACATGGTTGACCGGATTTGATCAGTCGTCTAAAATTATGAAAAAAAAAATTAAAAATTTTAATCACTTGCAAATTTCAATTACTTACGGCATGGGAAAACATATGAACCGGTGATTTGGCCAATCCTTCCGCTGGCATTGTGGTGAGCAATAGAAATCACCGCAACGTTCACATTTGCATATCGACGTTTTACCACACAATGCACACAAACCGGTCTCATTGATAATTAGACCATTGCTACTACTGTTTCCTGAGTTTCGGATGCCATTTCCAACGCCACCGTTTTCTACATCTTCCCTTTCAGAATCTTCACTGATGAATTCACTGTTTTCATCACTTGCACCATTGGCATGAGATGCTAAGGAAAGTCTTTAGTACAATATATTTTATAAATTACAGTTATTAATTATCAATTGATTACATTAGAAATCAAAATTGTATTTAGTTAATAAAATAACTTACCTTTCCAAGCGTTTATCCATTTTTGTTGATTTTGCAAAAATGTTGGCTAGGCACGCCTAGGGATCTAAAAATCAAAATACGTTTCCTTAGATGTGAGTTGTTTTGGTAGGGTTGCCATTACCCATTGTTGTGTTTACGTTCAGGGAAAGTAAAATTCTATTGTTAGTGGAATTCACCTGTTTCTGCCGTTGTTCACATATATGGGAAAATTTGAAAATATGAATGTAAAGAAAGTTGTTTGCCTTGTCTTTAATTGGTCCAATAATGTTATTTACTCTGTTCTAGAACTTTGCAAGAATTTACTATTTTTCAATTTATATTCGATATCATAAAGGGAAAATCGGTTATCCTAGTAAACATTTTTACACTCTTGGAGCTCTGGAACAGATAATTTAATTTTCATTTGATTGAAAGATTTGAGTTTTCTTTTTACGGATTTTGGTCTGTACCTGCAAAGAAGTTAAAAGATCACACCAAACACCCCAAAAACTGGAAATGATAACATTTCAGTGGCGTTTCTGTAATAGAAGGTGTTCCAGCTGTAGATGATCTACTCAAGTTATTTTAACTGTAAAGAGGCATTTGAACGTCTTCTATTAAAGAACAATTCCAGTCCAGGAATAATTCATACCGTGAAATCCAACAATTTTATTGGGAGTAAGAAAAGTTTCTATAAAGGGGAAGCATTTTATACGAATCTTTTTCAATCAATACTTTAATTAAAATAAGATTTGCCTCCTATTGGAATTGAATTTAAAAAACAATAAAACAGTTTATAAGAAAAAATTTCCCATGTCATCTATCCACACCTCGTTTATTTTTCTTTTTGTATTTAAACAGCTTGAATTCGAATAAAGCTTGCCTCCAAAGAATTATTTTTACTACCGCTGTTTTGAAAGATGTTCAACAAATTCATTTCAACGTCAATTATTGTTGGTAGCCTAGTTGTTGACGATGTTAATCTATAGTTTTATATTTGTTGTCAGTGCCCTACAGACATCAACCGAATCCATACCAATTGTGGGTGGTAAACCAGTTACAAGGAGTGGTAATTGGGGTAAATATTATTTTATTGAGTAGATATGCGATTTTGTAGTGAAAATATATGAAAAATAATATATAATATATTTCAGGTATTCCGAAATATCCTTATATGGTTTCGCTGCAGGAAGAGTTCATTATCCCGGAAAGAGAATCGTATTTTAAGCATTTTTGTGGCGGTACACTGCTAAATGAAAAATGGATACTAACGGCTGGACACTGTTTGTGGCGCAAGTATGTTTTATGGTTTGGATTTTGAATATCGGATGAGAGGACATAACCATCGCATTCCAAAATTAAAAATTTAATTTCGTTACTGTCCAAAGTTAACTGCACTATAATATTTATTTACTTGTTATCTCTTTTTAGAAACGTGAACACAATATTTGCAATTATTGGTCATGAGAACTTGACAAACATCAATCCGTTGGAAAGACTTGCAGTGGATAAAATAGAATTTATTTCGTTCCAACCGTAAGTTAAAGATAGCATTCCTAATTTCAGATTCAGAAAATTTTAATTTATGAGGGAGATAGGTCAAATTTCAAAAATTTACTTGATTTAATTATTGAAAGCACTTCATCAATAATTAAATCAAGTAAATTTTTGAAATTTGACATATTTGTATATGGGGATCACAAATTTGGTATATACTTACTTTTATACATATTTTTTGTTTTCAGAGGAAGTTTACAAAATGATATAGCACTGCTGCGTTTAAAGCACCCCTACAGGTCGTCCCTACCGCCACAATTCAATTTTTATGGAAAACTACCCCACTATGGCATGAAGGCATATAGAAAAGGTAAAACTTAAATTAAATATTTAAAATTGTCTTTAAACTCTTAACTAATTTCCTTACAGATCCCTGTAAAATAATTGGTTTCGGGGCCAAACATCATGCTGGACTTTCGCAGGATTATCTGGAAGAGGCCGAAGTCTATGTAATTAGCAATAAGAAATGTCGTCACTTATTGGGCTATGTTTGGGCTCCACAAAAGGGTGCCAATACAGTTTGTGCCCTGGGTTATGGTCAGGACACCTGTCAGGTAAACCCTCAATATTTTAAAAAAAATCCATAAAAATAGAGTTGTTCTTTTGGTCCAGGGCGATTCTGGTGGACCATTGATATGTAAATATGATGGCATTGATTATATTTATGGCATTGTATCACATGGTTTGACCTGTGGCCTCATTGGCATACCAAGTGTGTACACCGTAACCGGTCCCTATATCGAATGGATACGATTGGTAATTGGTGATTAAGAACTACGTGTTTCCACATTTATTATTCGATTTAGTTTCTAACATTTTTGTCTAAAATATTTTACGAAAATATTGGGTTTTTTAACAAATCGTTTAACTTAACAAACTACACTAGATAATACACAAACATACAATTAATTATGCTAGTTATAAATACAATAGTTACTGAAAATATTCAGTAAAACAAAATGCATACAACGGAAAAAGACAAAAAATAACTTATATAACACTAATATGGTTCTTATCCAGCATTTATCGTTAATTTTTTGTTTTATTTACTTCATCACATTCAGCATCTGTATTCGATTCAGATGGCACCTCCTCGACACGATCAACAAGTTTACCAGTACCAGTTTCTGGTAATGTCAAAGTTAGCAGGCCAGCTACTAGAACGCAGCAACCACATATTGTTGTGGGTATATACCAACCCAGGGGACCCTAAAAAATAGTTTATACAGAATTTAGAAGGGATGTTTTCGAAGGTGTTTTTATTTTCAAAAGTCTTACCAATAAATCAACAGCATAGGGTGCCGAAATGGAACCGACATGAGCCCATGTTGAACATGTACCCAAAGCTGAGCCACGAATTTCCGTTGGATATAACTCAGCTGTGTATAACGTAACTACCGAGTATGTGGCACTTATTCCAAAACGACCCAACATAGCAAAGGCCACAATCCATACGGTGCTTTCTAAAAAAGATAAAAAAGATTTGGTATTTATAAAAAATTTGAAATATGAATATCTAACAATTTTACAATTTTCTACTTGACAGATTTGAAGATTTTTCAACATTTTGGTATGAGAAAGAATCTACTTGGAATCTACTATTTTTGCGATTTTCTTCGATATCATAAAAGGAATATCGGTTATCGTTATATTCTGGAACGGATCATTTATAAAATTATTATTTTTTTATGTTTTGCATTTACACAAATATCATATACTTCGGCACAATGTCTCTACTCACTATAGGTTTGATATAAAAGCAACGTTTTTTGTTGAAATTCTGAGGCTTATTATACCCTCAGCCATATGGCTACAGAGGATATATATCATTTGATACGACTAAAACGTGCCTCATCGAAAAGTCCAGATCCGTTTCAGGATTCGATCAAGCGATGTCCGTCCGTCTGTCTGTCTGGGAGTATCCGATATGATCCAAACTTGGTACATCGTAATATTATTGTCAAACTTAGATCAACTTCGGAGATGGGCAATATCGGTTTACTCCTTCTTGTACCATCCCCACAAAATGTCAATATTTTCAAAGAAAATAATTTTCTGCACAGAAAGAGAAGGGATAATCCGATATTGTTCCAACTTTGCAAATCCTAATATTTGCATCAGCACTAGGTCAGGTGCAATGTAGGTCAACTCCATCAAGTACCTCCCCCATAAAGGGTCAAAATTTGGAATAATTATTACTCTTATAAAATGTGATGTAAATGTCCGATTGTCTTCACAATATTTTTACTAATCCAAGGTCTGGTGTGAAGATAGAATATATCGGTCCACTCCTTTTGGTACCTCTTCCACAAAAGGGTCACAATTTTGAATACTCATGAAGCTCATAAAAGGCTAAAATAACATCCAATTCCATGCAGACTTGGCACATCTCTATAGTTATATCAACACAAGATCTGTTATGAAGATGGTATAGATCGAACCATTCCTTCTGGTACCTCCCCCACAAAGGTCAAAATTTTGAATAACAAAAAAGATCATAAAATGCGAAATAAGATTCCGGCTATATATAATATAACCAGAAATCTGATATAAATATGTGCTTTATCGAAATTTATAATTTCGCATAAAATTGGATATAAGTTTTCGATTTCCTGCAAATTTTGCACATACCAATATTTTTATCTGTACTAGATGAAGTATGAAAATGGAATACTTCGGTCAGCTATATCTGTTACATCACGCATATTTAAAAATTTTCTGTTGTTGTAATATTTATATCAGTCTTAGGTCAGGTATGAATTGGTCAATATTAACCAACTGCTCCGGAATCTCCCCCATATAGGGTAAACATTTTGAAAAATCATAACTCAAGGCTAGGGTATAAATCTGTCGGCAAAACCGACTGATAGTATTTTACTTTTTTTTAAAGAAACTTTTCAAAATATTCCTATCATGGTAGAACAATATAGGTAGATGTATCAATACCTGGAAACATTGATATGTCAACAAATTTTTAATATTTCTTTAGAAATAGGTAGATTTGTATATGTTTTCCAATACTACGCCAATCGGAGGTTATTATGAAATGCATTTTTCAACAATTTTTACAAATTTAAATAATTTTTCATTCAAGATTTTCAATTCCAAAATTGGAATTCTTCTACCGTGATTCCTATCCATTTCTGCTTTCATGCATGGTTCATAACAAATATGACAAATGTGGTCTGGCAACACCATTACTAGATGCTCATTACACATACGCCTCAGAGTATGCTTTGAATTTATTTGTTTGTCTTTGTTCTATCCCGGTAAGGGAAAATTGTCACATTCAGACGCAATGATATCAGGCTAAGTGCTGATGTCGTATTGTGGCTCTACTTTACTCCCATTTCGGGTAGGGTTTCCTTATGTATTTTCAAATATTATATTTTAATTAACAACCATTTCAACTTACCCTGTGGAACAACCATCACCATGATCAAAGCAATGCCGGTTAAAAAGAACAAAGACATTGTCGTAATCCTACGACCGCTGTAACGTAACATAATCACAGGCAAAAGCAAAGATGGCAAATCAACGAGACCGGTGATGGCAACATATAAATGACGACTAACATCCATGTTGGCGGCATTCAAAGCTATAAAGGATACATATATGAAAAATGTAAAATATTTTTAAGTAATCAGTAAATAATTCATCCTTACCCGTAACGTAGTAGGACAACGAGGTAACACAGAACATGAAATACGAAGTGAATATCAATTTGCGAACCTTAGAGGTGGCAAAAAGTTCAATGATGTGTTTCAAAGGACCCTCCCGCAATTGTTGCCATTTGGAAATAGTTGGTTCTTCCTGAATAATGAATATAGGAATAATTATTTTTAATAAATAATAAAGAAGTTAGAGTAAGTAATTTTAAACAATTTATATAACACTTAGATAAAAGTTCTAGTCAATAGACAAATCAATACCCGTCGACAGAGGTTGAGACATAAAAAGGACTTATAAAGTAGCATAGCTTTGATTCTAGAAGAAATTTGAACCGCAATTTTAATTACCAGAATACAATTTTATTTTTCCCAAATCAAATCCGGTTATTGTTTTATAATTTAAATCAGAATATATAATACGTATTGGCGTATTTGCCATTAAAATATCACCCATTGTGATCATTTTTCTTTTCATTTTTTTAATTGTATTGTTTTAAACTCAAATTAATTACCGTTTTTTTTTTTTGTTTTGATGCGCAATTATAATCTCGAAGATTTTATAAATATTATAATTGCCCTATATTGCTAGCTTACTTTTCATTATCAAATCTATTAAAATCCAAAAAATTGAATTTCGGTCGGGCATTTAGCCTAGATTGACATTTTTGAACCCAGTTAACCCATGAAGTCATAATCTAGATTAAACAAGTCTTTTAAAGTGTTTGATACATAAACGTCATGAATTAAACAAAATTTCAAATCATTGCAGAAATGATTTTCAAAAATTATTATCAAAATAAAAAAAAAAAAAAAAAAAAAAAAAAAAAAAAAAAACAAGTAAAACTGTATTAGTCGGTCTTGCCGACAGATTTATACCCCCAGCCTTGAGTGATGATTATTCACACTGTTGACCCTTTATGGGGGAGGTTCCGAAGCAGTTGGCTAATAATAAACAATTCGTACATGAACTAAAACTTATATAAATATTACAACGTGTCAGATTTGGTCGACTATTTCCTATACATTATATGTGCCAGTTTTGGAAAATGTGGAATCATGCATGAGACAACATATATAGCGGACTAAATTATTCCATTGTCATACTTCATATAATACAGATAAAAACATTGGTATATGCAATATTTTAAGGAAATCGAACATCGAACATCGAATCGAAAATCACAAATTTCGATAAATTACAGATTCATTTCAGATTTCAGAGAAATGTTTCGATATAGAAAGTTTTAAACAATCGCCGACTTGTTTCGCAAGTTATGACCGATAAAAGTATTGAACATTGTGACCCTTTGTGGTTGCTTTGTATCAGAAGTGGTTCACAGATATATTCATTCACAGCAGATCTTGCGTTAGTAAAAATATTTGGATGTGTGAAATTTGAAGAGAGTTTGATGCTTAATACACTTTCTTTGGGCGTTTTGTTTTTCAAAAACCTAGAACCCTATGTGGGGAAGGTACCAGAAGAATTGGTCCAATCTCTACCATCTGTATAACAGATCTTCTGTTGTTGTAAATATTACTACCATATTTATCACAGATCTTGTGTTGTTGTAAATATTGAGATGTACCAAGTCTGAATGGAATCGGTTGTAAGTTTCGCGTTTTATAAGCTTCATGGATGTTCAAAATTTTGACCGCTTGTGAGGGAAGTACCAGAAGGAGTGGACCGATATATCTCATCTTCACAGCAGATTTTATGTTAGTAGAAATAATGTGATGTGTGACATATTAAAGGAACCGGAGGCTTATTTCGGATTTTACAATCGTTTTGGTTATGCAAAATTTTGACCCTTTGTGGGGTAGGTATGAAAAGGAGTGTACCTATATATCCCATCTTCACAGCAGATCTTGTGTTAGTAGAAATAATGGGACGTGTGCAATATTAAGGAACCGGAGGCTTATTTCGGATTTTACAATCGTTTTGGTTATTCAAAATTTTGACCCTTTATGGGAGAGGTACCAGTGGGAGTAGACCAATACATCCCATGTTCACACCAGGCTTTGGGTTAATAAAAACATTGTGTTGTGTGGAATTTGAAGAGATCCGAATGCTTATTTCGGATTTTATAATCGTTTTTGTTATTCAAAACTTTGACTCTTTGTGGGGGAGATACCAGAAGAACTGGTCCGATCCGATATATCCCATCTTCATAACAGATCTTTTGTTAGTAGAAAGAATGGAATGAGTGAAATATAAAGAGAAACTAAAGTTTACTTCGGATTCCAAAATATTTTTGATTATTCAAAACTTTGAACCTTTGTGGAGGAGGTACCTCAAGGAATGGTCCGATCTCTTCCGTTTTTATAAAATTTGATGAAAATTTTCAGAAGTGCCAAGTCTAAATGGAATCGGATTTTAATTTCATAGATTAATGGATATTTAAAATTTCGACCTTATGTGGGAGAGGTACCAGAAGAAGTGGACCGATATATTTCATCTTAACACCAGATCTTGAGTTTATAAAAAAATTGGAATGTGGGAATTTTAAGACAATCGGATTCTTACATCACATTATATAAGAGTTGTAATTATTCAAAATTTTGACCCTTTGTGGGGGTGGTACTTGTTGGTGTGGACCGATATTATCAATTTTCGCACCTGACCTAGTACTGACGCAAATATTAGGATTTGCAAAGTTGGATCAAAATCGGATTATCCTTTCTCTTTCTGTGCAGAAAATATATTTTTTGAAAACTTCGACCTTTTGTGGGGGAGGTGCCAGAAGGAGTGGGCCGATACATTCCATCTTCACACCAGACCTTGAGTTTATAAAAAAATTGGGATGTGTGTAATTTGAAGGCAATCGAACTCTTACACAACATTTTATAAGAGTTATAATTTTTGTAAAATTTTGATCGTTTGTGGGGAGGTATTTGATTGAGTGGACCCATATTGTCGATTTTCGCACCTGTCCTAGCACTAATGAAAATATTAGGATTTGCAAACTTGGAGCAAAATCGGATTATCCTTTCTCTTTCTGGATTATCCTTTCTCTTTCTGGATTATCCTTTCTCTTTTTGTAAATTTCGACCGTTAATGGGGTAGTTACCAGAAGGAGTGGACCGACTTTTCCCATCTCTGAACTCGATCTAAGTTTGTCAATAATTTTACGATGTACCAAGTTTGGATCAAATCGCATACTCCCTCCGAGAGTTATTGTGCGCACCAGCCAGACAGACGGACGAACGGAAATCGCTAGATCGACTCCAAAAGTCCTGAAACGGATTTGTTCCAAAGAGACCTAGGGTATAAAACCATTATTTCGATGAGTCACCGTATCACCCTCTGTAGCCATATGGCTGAGGGTATAAAAATTCAGATCACTAATATTGCGATTTGTTTTTTGAATTCAATTTTGTCCAGCTCGTAAAATACTTGTAAGGTATTAGTAAGTCGTGTCAGTCCTACTTTGATTTCCTCCCTTTTTGTTTTTTTGTTATTTTGCACAAAAAATTCAACCAAATAATCAAAAATCTTACGATTTTCTTATCGCTGAGAATTGTAGAATCAATGGCCGGCTTCTTGATTTCATAATGACTTGGCTGTTTGAATACAATCTTGTAGGCGCGATCGTAACGTTTTTGTGTTAATAGCCAGCGGGGTGATTCCTTCATTAAACTGAAAGTAATTGCATGAAAATAAATCAATTAAATTATTTACTTTTTTAATTTAAATTTTCAGAACTTACTAGCAATTCAATATCAGCAACATGGCCGGTACCGTCAGGGATAATTGTAAATATCTCCAGTGTTCCTCTATCAAATATGAAGCCAAGGCCATTAACATCATGCCAATGGGATAGGAGCCCGAAAAAGCCAATGACATCCAGGAACGATGTTTCAGGCAAATATTTTCAATCACTGAAAAAATCAATTAATTTTATTTTAATATTTAAGAATTTCCCTTAAAAATAATTACTAAAATCAATACAAACACATGGCATAGGCAGCATAAAATAAACCCGATGATGCAGAGCCCAAACCAAAGCGACCAACCAAAAACAATGAATACCATGGTGAGAATGTACAAAAGATGCTGGACAACATGAAAAACACAGCGCCCAGTGTGAATGCTGTTTTACGGCCAAATCTAAGGCAATTGAGACAAATCAAAATAACTGTCAACTTCTTCTTTCTCTTTTTGTAAACTTACCTATCCGAAATCATGCCAAACGAAAAAGAACCAAAGAATTTACCTAGCGACACAAAAACCTGGGCCGATGTCCTTTGTATGGCCTTTTCACACACCAAATCCCAATCGGCCACAAAGGTACCATCCGGCGATGAGTAGGCATATGAGCCTTTGGCCTTACACGGAATCTCAGTGGGTAAGCTAATTTCCGACATTGCTGCCGTATAATTGTAGGCCTCATCATAGGATATCTTACTCAGCTCTCTGTAATCCCAATCCCAAATGGTACAGCCTTTGCTTTCGAGATCTCTGTGGACAATGCTACGTTTCTGTTCCTCTGTCCAATTGGCTGACTGTAAGTCGTCCACCTCACACCACTGATCTTCGGGCAGATAGCCCAACATTGTGTAGGAATTAACATGGAAGCCATTGAGGATGTTGGGCAGAACGCAAAGGAAAAATAATGACCTGAAAATCGAAAAAATAAATATTTCATAATTACTATGGGGAGTTCACAGATTTCTTTGGCAAAGCAAAAAAAAGTGGGAATAAATAAAGCACTTATCTGGCTGGCTTCTTCGGAAATGAACAAAGGAGCCTACTGCCAAAATCGAACTAAGTCAACCTAAAACACCTTTGTTCATCTACGAAGAAGCCAGCCGATGACTTAAGCCAGCCAAATATGCGCTTTATGTATTTCCACCCAAAGTTTTATAGTATAGTATTAACATACAGGGTGACACGAAAAAAACTGCAACAAAGTCAAAAGCCACAGTTTTTCCTTTTTTTTAATTTTTTTGAATGAAAGCAAAAAACGTCGGAAATAGCATGAAAATTTAGAATAAGTTTAGATTTGTTCGAATTGGTCACCTTTGGCACGAATTATGGCCTTCAAACGGCCAATGAAACCGTCACACGCTGCCCGAATGTTGATCAGCGATATTTTGGCCCATTCCAGGCGAAGCGCTTGCTTGAGGTGATCGACACTTTGGTATTTTCTTAGGGCCAACCTTGCTTTCCAAAATACTCCAGACACAATAGTCCAACGGATTGGTATCCGGAGATTTTGGTGGCATTTGTGCGCTGGAAATGAAGCGAGAAACCTCATTTTGTAACCATTCTTGGGTGGCGCGTGCTGAGTGCGATGCTGCCGAGTCCTGTTGGAATGTCCAAGGTCTGCGGCCAAAATGTTTGCGTGCCCAAGGCACACCCTTCAGAATATTTTTCGCGATAATATTCGACATTTATTTTGATGCCACGGTCGATTAATACGAGCGGAGAGCGACCACCGGTTGTTAATGCGGCCCACACCATCGCCATGACCGGCGCTTAGGTTCTGATGGCCAACCGAAGGTGCACATTTTCAGCTGACCTCTATAGCAAGTAAGCACCATCATTTTGTTTGTTTACAAGCTGCTGGACAACGAATGTATACTCATCGGAGAAAACCAAATTCGGCAGTTCACCACTTTCGGTCAAGCGAAGCAATTCTTTAGCTCTCTTGAGTCTATTTCCTTTCTGTCGCGGTGTAAGTTCTTGCACTTTTTGGAATTTCAATGGCTTAACCCCGAGCTCCTTTTACAATATTTGCCGAATGGAATATTGCGATGTGTTCAGTTCACGAGCCATTTTTCGGTCACTGCGGCGCGGGTTTCGACCAAGTCGCTTCTTTACTTTTCGAAACATTTCTGCTGACATTTTTCTTTCGTCCACTTCCTTGACGTCGGGCTACGCTACCAGTATCACGGTAACGAGCGATGGTACGAGACCCAAGAGATTTATTCACATTTAAATGCTGAAGTGCTCTAGCGATAGCCATATGTCGATTTTCCAGTCAAATATAAAGAAATCTCACTATCGCGCTTGAATTCCATCACTGGAAAATTCTCACCAATATGCTTTTGTACGCTTGTAAAAAATATAATGAGCTGTCACTTGAAAAATAAGACAGAAAACTATCTGTGCAGGACCACGTCTTCATATAGTCCCCATATTCGGTATTTCCCGATATTCGGTATTTTGATGATTTTAGAGTCATTATTCACCGGAATTATTTAAAATTTGGTATTTGAAGTTCGAAATGGATACTACAGCCTAAGACAGAAAATTATCTGTGCAGGTCTACGTCTTCGTATAGCCCCCATATAACGGTACCTCCCTATATTTGGTATTTTGATGATTTTAGCGACATTATTCACCGGAATTGTTTCAAATTTGGTATTTAAAGTTCGTTATGTGAACTACAGTCTGCGACAGAAAATTGTCTGTGCAGGTCCAGGTCTTCGTATAGGCCCCATATATTAGTACCTCCCTATATTCGGCATTTTGACGCTTTTAGGTACAATACCCACCGAAATTGTTTGAGATGTCGTATTTGAAGTTCGTAATGGATGCTACAGCCTGTGACAGAAAATTGTCTATGATGGATCGCACAGCTCCGATATAACAGTACCGCCCTATATATTTTGATGATTTTAGCTACATTATTCACCGCTTATTTCAAGATAAGATGTTGTCAAATGAATAATTTTGAGAAAAAAATTAATCATATGATTGTATGAATCTACCTTCTTAATTCTATCATATATTGTTTACACTGAATAGAATTTCCTTAGTTATGAGCGTTACTAATTCCTATTACCTCCATGAATTTACTAACAGAAAATCTGTCATTGCGAATGTTTTTCTTTTTGTCAATTGCATTATAATTACAAAATCAAAGCATCTTAATTAGGGGACAATTAAAAAAATCTTCCGAATGTCAAGAATAAGGAAAATTAACTAAGACTAATTTGCTGTGTTTGTTGAATACATTTTCCCATTTCCCCGAAATAAATTCAGCGCTGACATGCAATGCGAAATCAACAGAAAGGCACACATATTTCAAGAAAGTGAATGTTGTAATTGACGTACAAGTTCAATGTTGCATTCGCTCAGAAATCTACATGCAGATAGACCCACATGCATACAATTCTGTAGACTAATTATTTGAACTTGTTTAGACCAATATTTTTTTTTTTGGAGAAGATTAAGTCGAATAATGAAAAAGTATCAAAAGGACAACTAAAGTGGTTATTTAATATTTTACTATATAAAGATATGATATAAACCTTGGGAGGGATCATGGTAGAAGAATGCAGGTAGTCGCATCGACACAGCTGCTGGGACAACTGTCAAACCGATTTTGATATTGAAAATCGTGATTGAAAAATTATTGAAATTTTTAAAAATTGTTGAAAAATACATATCAGTACAACCTCCGATTTGCGTCGCATAAGAAAACATATAAAAATCGACTTATTTTTGACAAAACACTTAAAAAATGTTGACATATCAATGCTCCCCAGCGTTGATGCATTTACCTAAATTCTTCTACCATTAAATAAAGGTTTTATAAAGTATAAAACCTTGTACACATATATTAAATTCAGCGTATTCCAACTGAGGACAATACGCAATTATATCGTTAATTTTTAACACTTTTTACTAGATAAAATTTTACTATGATAGAATTAAGAAAGGTTAATTGGATCCAATGGATTGATCTTGTGTGTTTATATACACTCTTAAATGTCGCTCAGCTGGTGTCTCTTTATGCATACATACACAATCAAAAGAGAATGCAAAAACAGCTAAAAATTTTGTATAAAAAAAGTTAAAAAGCAGTAAGTTCAGCCGGGCCGAACTTTGAATACCCTCCAGCATATGGAACGAATTTTGAAATTTTCAAAAAAAAAAATCCTTAAAAAATTCTGCTAAAATTTTTAAAAATACCGAATATAGCCGTTATATTGGTGTCTATACGACGTGGACCTACATAGGCATTGTTTGCCATAAGTCATTACCAAATTCAAATTCGAAACTGGAAATAAACGGTGAATAATGTAGCTAAAATCATCAAAATATCGAATACAGGGCGGTACCGTTATATCGGAGCTGTGTGCGAAGACCTGGATCAGCATAGACAAATTTCTGTCTCAGGCAGTAGCATCCATTACTAACTTCAAATACGACATTTCAAACAATTTCGGTGGGTTTTGTACCTAAAATCGTCAAAATGTCGAATATACAGAGGTAAAGATATATGGGGCCTATACGGAGACCTGCACCTGCATAGCCAATTTTCTACCAGAGACTGTAGCTCCCATTTCGAACTCTAAATACGTAATTTGAAACAATTCCGGTGAAAATTGTCAGAATACCGAATATTGGGAGGTACCGTTATATGGGGGCTATACAAAGACGTGGGCCTGCACAGACAATTTTTTGTCTTAGGCTGTAGTATCCATTACTCACTTCAACTACCAAATTTGAAACAATTTCGGAGAATAATGCCGCTAAAATCATGAAAATACCGAATATCGGGAAGTGTTGTTATATGGAGGCTATATGAAAACGTGAACCTGCATATGCAATTTTTTGTCATAGATTGTAGTACCCATTAAGATCTTCCAATGCGAAATTTGTTACAATTCCGGTGAATAATGTCGCTAAAATCATCAAAATACCGAATATCGGGAGGTACCATTATATGGGGCTATATGAAAACGTGGATCTCCATGGCCCATTTACAAACTTAATCTGCCTATTGGAAAAATAAACATGGGTGCAAAATTTTAGCCTTCTATCTCAATTCGTTCGAAAGATAGCGTGATTACAAGAGACAGACGGACGGACAGACGAACATCGCTAGATCGTCTTAGAATTTTACGCTGATCCAGAATATATATACTTTGTAGGGTCTATTATGAATATTTGGAGGAGTTACAAACGAAATGACAAAGTTAATATAAGTGTTTACTTACATTGGTGATCTTCTGGAAGATCATGCATTCCAGTAGGCAGGTTGAGTTCGTAAATTGGCCATGTCGGTCCAAGTTTTCGTATAGCCCCCACATAAGGAATTGCTTCAAATTTCGTATTTAAAGTTCGTAATGGATACTATGTCCATGTCTTCGTATAGCCGCCATATATCGGCACATCTAAATACTCGGTATTTTTATGACTTTAGAGAAATTATTGCCCGAAATGTTTTCAAATTTCGTATTTAAAATTGGTAATGGGTACTAGAGCCTTTGAGAAAAAAATCGTATGAAGATCCATGTCTTCGTATAGCCCCATATAGGGGCTCCTCCCTTTATTCGGTATTTTAATGATTTTAGACATTTTGCCGGAACTCTTTCAAAATTCGTATTTGAAGTTCGTAATTAGTGCTACAACTTAAGTCAGAAGATTGTCTATGCAGGTCGACGTCTTCGTATAGGCCCCATATGACGGTTTTCATTTAAGCGATATTTTCTGGAATCTTTTGAAATTTTTATAATTCCTTTCAAATGGTGGATAGTATTAAAAGGTCGGCTCCGCTGTTCTTTTCTTTTTTATGAAGATTTATTTGAAATGCATGCAATGAAATTGGATAGACTGGGTTTTATTTTTTATTCAATATTTCCAACACGTCTTTCTTTTACACAGTTTATACTCCATCTAACATACAGGGTTTTCCTTTGCCTATAACACAGCTTTACTTTATTACCTCTTTACAACCGATGTTTACAAGTCACGGTTCAATTCCAAACTGGCGTTCCTCTAACTCGTATTTATAGATCCCCACCTATACATAAATGTTTAGAGATTTCATGCATTTCATTCACCCATTCGTCAATGACCATACTCACATATACAAACTAACCAAGGCATGTAAACAACAAAGGGGGTAGTAATTATAATTAAGAGTGAAAGAGAAGATTAATGACGTCACAATGAAGAAAGAAGGATGTGATAGAAAATATAGATAGATAGATAGATAGATAGATAGATAGATAGATAGAAAGAGTTCTGAAAAGGAAAAGATTTTCAAAAAATTACTAAAAGTACCGTGTATATTCTAGTTTGTTTGAGGTGTGTCAAGGTTAAAAACAAGTAGGGCGCTGATTTTACATTTTATCAGGGTGGTTATTATACAACATTTTGTACCTTTTGTGGGGGACACATTTTTGGGTTGTTTGACTGTCATCGGTTGGCTCCTGCGTAAAAGAACGAAGTAAAGGGCTGTCGTCTTCACAAAAAAAAAAGGAGTTGTAGGTTGACTTAGTTCAATTTAGACCATAGGCTCCTTTGCTCTTTTACGAAGAATTATGGCAGTTAATAAAGCATTTTCTGTATTCTCTATATTTGCTTGTATAACATAATATACAGTTATACATATTTTACATAAATTATGTAAATTATTGATTTAGAATTTCAAACGATAAGCTATTTATGTTCCAAACAAAGAAACGAAAATAATTTCCAATTTTAATTATATTAATTTATTTGTAATTGTTTCTTAACAAACATTCTTACATAGATTATTTTCATTATGATTCAAAAAGTAATATTTTATGCAAATTCGATTTGTTTAACTTCGTTTAGATAATTGGATTTGAAATTCTAAAGCGAATGCAATTAAAATGTATGTGTGTCCACTTCAAAACGAGATAGCATGTCCAATCGATCAGCAAACATTCAATTGCGTTGCGAGATTTTTTGTTGCCAAAGTTTTTGACTGGGGGAATTACATAAAGTTTTAAAGTAATCAGGTCAAAGTCAAGCAATCATTCAAATGTTTAATCGAAAAATTGATACATATTTCAGTTTCATATTTTATTCAAGGCTTTCAACTTTTATTAAAACATGTTTGTCACATGGTTGAAAAGGGGAACTACCGTCAATTTTGAAATCTTTTGAAAATATTCAAGTTGAAATTCCTTGAGCTCAATGCATTTTAGGTATATTCAGGGTGAGATGAAAAAACTGTAACCATACTCAGACTGCTGTCATTTCGAAGCCACTCGTCCGTTTGCTGTTAAAATTATTCCAGTGACTGTTCAGTATATTGTTTACAAGCGTTCAAAAGCATTTTGGTGAGCATTTTTCCAGAAAAAAAGTTATTCGTGATGAAATTCAAGCGTGATATAGTGAGATTTCTTTACATTTGGCTGGAAAATCACAAGTGTCTATCGTTAGAGCACTCCAGCATTTAAATGTGAATTAATCTTTTGTGTCTCGTAACATCGCTCGTTACCGTGATACTGGTAGCGCAGCCCGACGTCAAGGAAGTGGACGGAAGAAAACAGCAACATCAACAGATAAGGTTCGAAAAGTAAAGAAACGACTTGATCGAAACCCGCGTCGCAGTGGCCGAAAAAATGGCTGTTGAGATGAACATATCGCAATATTCCATTCGGCAAATATTGCGAAATGAGCTCGGGGTAAAGCCATTGACATTCCAAAAAGTGCAAGAACTTACACCGCAACAGAAAAAAAATATACTCAAAAGACTTAAAGAGTTGCTTCGCTTGGCCGAAAGTGGTGAACTGCCGAATTTGGATTTCTCCGATGCGATAACGAGAACATTCGTTGTCCAGCAGTTTGTAAACAAACAAAATGATCGTGCTCACTTGCCAAAGAGGTCAGCTGAAAATGCGCACCTTCGGTTGGCCACCAGAACTCAAGCGCCGGCCATGGTAATGGTGTGGGCCGCCATAACAGCCGATGGTCGCTCTCCGCTCGTATTAATCGACCGTGGCATCAAAATAAATGCGAATATTATCGCGAAAATATTCTGGAGGGTGGATTAAAGACTTGGGACTCAGCACCATAGCACTCAGCACACGCCACCCAACAATGGTTACAAAATGAGGTTCCTCGCATCATTTCCAGCGCACAATGGCCACCAAAATCTCCGGATACCAATCCGTTGGACTATTGTGACTGGAGTATTTTGGAAAACAAGGTTGGCACTAAGAAAATACCAAAGTGTCGATTACCTCAAGCAAGCGCGTCGCCGGGAATGGACCAAAATATTGCAGAGCAACATTCGGGCAGCGTGTGACGGTTTCATTGGCAGTTTGTAGGCCAAAATGTGGCAAAGGTGACCAATTCGAATAAATCTAAACTTATTCTAAAATTTGATGGTATTTCCGACATTTTTATACATATACCCTCCACCAAGTTTGTTAGTCCGTTTGTAACACCTCGAAATATACATTTTAGACCCCACATAAAATTCTATGTCGATTTAGCAATGTTCGTCCGTCTGTCCGTCTATCCGTCTGTGGAAATCACTCTAGCTTCCGAACGAAATGAAGTAGGTTGATAAAATTTTACTCAAATGTGTATTATGTCTGCAGGACTTATGGTATTGATAATGGGCCATGTAGGTTCACGTCTTCGTATAGCCCCCATATAACGGTACCTTCCTATATTCGGTTTTTTGATTATTTTAGCGACATTATTTACAGGAATTGTTTCAAATTTTGTATTTGAAGTTCGAAATGGATACTTCAGCCTATGACAGAAATTTGTCTAGGCAGGTCCACGTCTTCGTATAGCCCCCATATAATGGTACCTCCCAATATTCGGTATTTTGATGATTTTAGCGTCATTATTTACCGGAATTGTTTCAAATTTGGTATTTGAAGTTCATAATGGATACTACAGCCTAAGACAGAAAATTGTCCGTGCAGGTTCACGTCTTCGTAGAGCCCCCATATAACGGTTCCTCCCGTTATTCGGTATTTTGATGATTTTAGGGACATTTTTCACCAGAATTGTTTCAAAAATTTGATATTTGAAGTTCGTAATGGATACTACAGCCTACGACAGAAAATTGTCTGTGCAGATCCACGTCTTCGTAGAGCCCCCATATAACGGTGCCTCCCGATATTCGGTATTTTGATGATTTTAGCGACATTATTCACCGGAATTGTTTAAAATAACGTATTTAGAGTTCATGATACGAACTACAGTCTGCGTCAGAAAATTGTCTATGCAGGTAGGTATTCGTATAGGTCCCATATATCAGTACCTCCTTGTATTCGGTATTTTTCGAGTTTAGGTACAATACCCACCGAAATTGTTTAAGATTTTGTATTTGAAGTTCGTAATTGATGCTACATCCTATGACAGAAAATTGTCTATGCAGGTCCAGGTCTTCGCACAGCTCCGATATAACACTGCCGCTCTATATACGATATTTTAATGTTTTTAGCTACATTATTCACCATTTATTTCAAGTTTCGAATTTGAATATGGTAATGGCTTATGACAAACAATACCTATGTAGGTCCACGTCGTATCGAAAATTGAAAATTTCCAACTTCGTTTTAAATAGTGGAGGGTATTCAAAGTTCGGCCCGGCCGAACTTACTGCTTTTTAACTTGTTCTCTTTTCTTTTGTTTCCTTTCAGTTGTAGGAGTAATAACAGAACCTAATTAAATCGTATTTATTCATTATCTTTTTTGTAACGAAACCCAGTGACCGATTATTATAGAAGACGATCGCCCGATTCATAAATAACATGTAATCAGTCAATCAATCGGACAGACGGCAGCAACATGTGAACAATCCAAAGTACAAATCCCCCTCTAAAAGAAAAAAATACAGTTCATCTTAACTGGTCCATAACTCAATATTGAAAGTGAATAATTAATTATGTGCCAGTGTGCGTGGAATAGATAGGTTACATGTAACAAAAATCTATTAGTTTATTTTTTTTAATTTTTAATTCAAAATTATGTACTTGCTTCGATTGACCCTCGCTTATCAACCGCACAGAGTACATCAAACAATTTGTACACGATCTAATCACGTTCCATTCTACACATTCAGATGGGGCGAAAAAAAAATCAATAGTTTACCGGTGGTATTGGCTCATTCACCTTAGGTGCCGAATATACGAGTACTCACCCAAAACCATTTCCGCATAATTGTTTGTGTGCAACTCAATTTTGTTTTGTTTTGATTGTTTTTTTTACCTTTTTTTGGAATACAAAAATAGAAATTATTCGTAAAAAAGCAACACGTGATTACCTTGGTGTTGCTGTTCGGTGTGTTAAGCTGAATCAGTTTTGTTGGTAGCGATTTTGGAATTTTAATAAGTTTTCGGGGTAATTAATGTGTTGCAAATTTGACAAATACATAATACTCAATATTTATTCTCAACGCAAAGTATTTTTTAAAATTATTATGATTGATCAATGTCAATGCCATTTTGCTAAATAATTGGTTGAAAAATAGCTGGGTTTTGGAAATCTGTAATAGAATGGTACGAAAGGTACTTAAATGTACTAAAAATTGAATATTTTGAAAATGAGGTAAAATTAAGAAAGTAAAGTCAAATAAGCATACCCATGTCTGCATTTTAACAAGCCAGCCACTGATGGATAACAGGATAGCTGCAGCAAAGGGTTTTGTAGGAATTCGAACTTTAAGGTTACGAAATGTTCTAAAATGGTACCATTTGGTATTGTTTGAAAGGATAGAGACAGGGTAGAATAAGAACGTAAAATTACAGAAATTCAACCCTGAGGATATGCCCGCTTCCTGATAGAATTATTCAATTTCATTTTATTTTTTTTTTTCAATTCATTTTTTTATCTTTTTACTGAATTTTAAAATAAAAGAAAGAAAGAATTTGGATATTTTCGAAAAAAAATTAAAATAGAATTCGTTAAAAAAATCTGTTAAAATCTTAATAATACCGTATATAAGGGGTTACCGTTATTTTGGGGGTCTATAGGAAGACATGGACCTGCAATTTTCAGTCACTGGCTGTAGTACCCATTACGAAGTGCAAATACGAAATTTTACTAATTCCGGTGAATAATGTAGCTAAAATCATCAAAATACCGAGTATGGGGAGGTACCGATATTTAGGCGATATTTAGACAATTTTCTGTCACAGGCTGTAGTTATCATTAGGAACTTCAAATACGAAATGTGAATCCATTCCCGTGAAGGTATCGATATTTAGGGGCTATACGAAAACCTGGACCTGCATAGACAATTTTCTGTCATACACTGTGGTACCTTTTAGGAAACTCAAACACAAAATATGAAACAATTCCGGTGTATGATGTCGCTAAATTCATCAAAATATCGAATATTGGGAGGTATCGTTATATGGGGGCTATACAAAGACGTGGATCTACATAGTCCATAATAGAATTTTATGCTGATCACCATAATATGGTGGAGGGTATAAAATTGGAATTCGAAAAAAAAAAATATTTTTATTGTACCAAGGATAGAGGTAAAAAATTAAAATTTGGTATGAGAATCAAGGTTGAAAAGTATATTTATGAAGGGGGATTTGGAAAGGTGTACGGACTCTACTAAATGTTACTAAATATGCAACAGTTTGGTTTGGGGTGAACCTTGAATTTTGTATTGTGGTGCCTCTTGGTGGTTGGTTTGTGATAAAGAGGTGGTTTTGGAAATCTATACTAAAAGGGCACGAAAATTACTAAATAGTGCTATATTTGGTACAATTTGAAATTGGGTGAAGAGGTAGTGCTTGAAATCTGAAATTGGGTATCAGAATCGATGTTCATGTATACATGGCCATGTAGAGATGGTTTCGAAAATATGTACTACTAGCTGGCCCGGTCCGCGTTGCCGGCCCGTAGTTTTTGTTTATTATGCATATTTTTAAAAGCATAATTATTCACAGATATGACTGATGTAAGTGTTTGCGTACTGGTCGATTAAAAGTGTTTTAAAATATCTGTACCCATTTATAAGCCGTGGACTTCAATATTTAAACCGTGTGCTTCAAATGTGTGGATGTGCTATACAAATCTATTAAAAAGTATATATGAATCTTATCCCCATGTAAGGGATCAAATTAATTTTTAGTATGGTAAAAATCGTAGCAAAATTTTACAGTCAAATGAGAAGCAATTTGGAATTTACTGTATTTTGTACACCTCATAATTGAGGGCTGAATGATTTAAGAATAGGCAAAGTTAATTACTTTTTTAAACCCATTAGCACCTTAGATTGTGCATTAGAGTCCTCATAAGTCCCCCTAACCATGTCGGTCTGTTTGTCCGCCAAAAGGTGGACTTGAGGGTATACTATTGCATGGAGAAAATTCTAAAATTTGTGAATATGTTGACATTTTGTGTAAGATTTTCACCCCCCGAATACACATTTTTAGCCAAATCCTTTGAAATATGGTAAAATCAGGAGGTACCTTTATATGGGCACTACTCCGAAACATCGACCTACTTTGAAAACTTTCTTCTACCCCTTATAATGCAATATGGCAAATAGAGGCCAACTCATATAGGTATTTCACACCCATTACCGTGAGATGGGAATTTTTTTATTTTCCATTTAAATTATAAATTGGAGACCCCATAAAGTCCATATTTTTCATCATAGTATAATTCAATGTCGATTCAACAAATATTCGGTCCCGTACTACTTTCTTATATTTGTAATTTGTTCATGTTCCCACAATTTATTTCATATAGATGTACATTCCAAATCTACGTTCCCAACCAATATTCTCTTGGGAGTTACAAATTCAATAGAATACAAAATTTTCCTTTCTGACCACACATTAGGTGTGAAAGTGGACTTGGGATACTCCAATGTGGAGACTTTACTTAAATAATTCCTATGTGGCAATTATCTGTATGATGGTTCCCTTCCCCAGGGTAGCATAACAAAATTTTTTAGCCAAATCAATTGATGAATGTGTTCAAGGCCAATATGGGCCCTACTCTGAAAATTTCAAATTTTATGCGAAGAGGTTCTGTACCCCCTTAGACACAAAGATGCCTAATAAGGGCCAAAAAATAAAAAGGGACTAAGACCCCAAAAATAGCTTGAATCATACGATGGTTATATAAATATAAAATCGGGTTGTACCCTTATCCGTGAGTTATGATCTATATCATGACCTGCAAAAGCGATTTAAGGTATCTTGAATGTTTGGGAAGAATTTCTGGGAGGATAGAAATCCTTTTCTTAATAAAAGTCCCATTCGCTCTACTATTTTGCACCTTTTATATTTGGTATTTTCCTGATTGTACTCCCAAAGAATTTTGCATTTTGAGCTCTCATTGGACGGATTATTGTCACATAAAAAAGGCATGTTCACGCTTTGAGATGAGGCCCATTAGGCTTTTTCGGTCATTTTGATTATTTAAATGTGTTCGCATCTTCCAGCTGAACCACGATATAGGCCCTGGAGTTGAAAGGTAGATGTCAGTTTACATTCTATTTCGCACTTATTTTGGTGAAAAATTGTATAGTGAAAAATTATTCTTCATTTTGTTCACAAAAAATCAATTGAATTCAATATGATAATGCAAATTGAAAAAAAAATTGACAAAAAAAGAATAACAAATTGTAAAAATATTCAACGTGTTAGCCGATTTTTTACAGCAAATGTTTAAAGGTCCTTACAAAGTTTGTCAATAGAATGTACTATTATTTTAAAAATCGATTCCATTGAAAAAAAATTTTTTTTTTCGATTTTTTCCCGATTTCAGAATTTGTGCAATGAGATCTCTTTTTCGTGAGTTCTTGGCGATTTTGAAAAAGTAATTATCTTTTAACTTTGGTGTGACCGCGTTTAATTATTTCGATATCCTCTATTCCGTTTCGCCACCGCATAATTCGGTACTACACTTCCATGTAACCCGCCATCAATTTCAGTTCTCAAGAAATCAAGTCAATTAAATAAATTGGTATTAATATTCGAATTCAAAAATAAAATATAAAAAACGCTACAAATGTACATTAGAAAAAAGTAAGTCAAAATGGAAAAAAATCATGCAAAATAAAACATTACTATTGTACAATTCAAAAGTCAAAATGAAAATGTTAATATATCATATTTTTACGCGATTTTTTTGGATATTATCCTTTTCGGAAAAGAGACAATTCCGAATTTGTTTGAATCGTTAAAATCTGTCCAGCGGTTCTTAAGTTATAAGCGTAGTAACTAACACAACTTCCTTTTATATATATAGATTTTTGTACGAAACTGTTTTTTTTAATTTTTTTTTTTTGAATGTCATACTTTGCCCGAATGTTGCTCAGCGGTGTTTTTTGGTCCATTCGCGGTGAAGCGCTTGTTTGAGGTGATCGATACTTTGGTATTTTTTGGTGCCAACCTTGCTTTTCAAAATATTCCATACACAATAGTTGGTATCCGGAGACACCCTCCGCGATAATTTCGGCATTTATTCCACGGTCGATTAATATGAGCGGAGAGCGACCATCGGCTGTTATGGCGGCCCACACCATCACCATGGACGGCGCTTGAGTTCTGGTGGTCAACCGAAGGTGCACATTTTCAGCTGACCTCTTTGGCAAGTAAACACGATCAGTTTGTTTGTTTACAAACTGCTGGACGACAACGAATGTTTTCTCATCGGAGAAAACCAAATTCGGCAGGTCACCACTTTCGGCCAAGCGAAGCAACACTTTAGCTCTTTTGAGTCTATTTTCTTTCGGTTGCGGTGTAAGTTCTTGCACTTTTTGGAATTTCAAAGGCTTTACCCCGAGCTCATTTTTCAATATTTACCGAATGGAATATTGGGATTTGTTCAGCTCACGATCCATTTTTCGGCCACTGCGACTTGGGTTTCGATCAAGTCGCTTCTTTACTTTTCGAACCATTTCTGCTGATGTTGCGATTTTCTTCCGTCTACTTCCTTGACGTCGGGCTACGCTACCAGTATCAGGGTAACGAGCGATGGTACGAGACACAAAAGATTTATTCACATTTAAATGCTGGAGTGCTCTAACGATAGCCACTTGTGGTTTTCCAGCCAAATATAAAGAAATCACACTATCACGCTTGAATTCGAATTCGAACGAATACCTTTTTTTTGGAAAATTTTCACCAAAATGCTTTTGTACGCTAGTAAAAAATATTATGAGCTGTCACTGGAATAATTTTAACAGCTGTCGGACGAGTGGCTTAGAAATGACCGTAGTCTGAAGTTGGTTGCAGTTTTTTCATCTTACCCTGTATACAAAAGGACTTTTGGAAATTCGAAATTTAAAGTTACGAAAAGTTCTAAAATGCTACCATTTGGTGTTATGTGAACGGATAGAACCGGGGTACAATAAGAACGTAGAACTACAGAAATGAATCCCTAAGGCTATATGCGCTCCCTGTCAGAATTATTCAAAATTATTTGCAACAAATTGTTTTAATTATTTTTTGATATTTTTCCTAAATTTTAAAAAGAGTTGAATAGCAAAACTGGTTAATAGCTTTAGTGGTACTAAATTTGGTATTGGGTGAAAAAAATATTTTTTTTATCAATAATAGGCAATCTTGTATTATTCACCACGCTTGTCGATTGTAAAATTTAAAATATTTTCTTAAAAAATCTTTTTTTTTAATTGCACTCGAATTTTGGTCAAAGAAATGCAAAATTTTATTTTTATTTCTTCTTCTCAAAAAAAAAAAAAAAATACGAAAGCAATGCACATTAAGTCTTTGTTAATAACAAATAAAAAACCAGTTACCTTTGTTGCCACTGAACCCTCAGGTGAATTATTCAATTGACATCAAAACAAGAATTTCGTGCAAATATTTGAAATTGTTGGACTCAAAGAACAGCGTTAACTGTGTGTGAATTACACGCCTATATTTCAATTATGCCAAAGAGGTTATAAAAGTGTAGCTGAAAATATGAGACACGTATGGTGGCGCTTACATCGGAAGGTAACCAAAATAGGACCCATTTTTACATCTTTACAAATATTCGAGTTAAGATTCCTGTGAATCAATGATTTCAAACAACATATGGTATGTTCCAGAACTGCAAGAATGTAAAAGTTTATACTATGATAACCGATTTTCCATTTATGATATCGAAAAAAATGCGAAACTAGTAGATTTGACAGGTTCTTGAGGTGGCTGGTGATTTGATAGTGACTGGTGTGCACGATAACTCTCGAAGGGAGTATCCGATTTGCATCAATGCTACGTCAGGTGCGAAAATGGACAATATCGGTCCACTCCATCAAGTACCTTTGCCCTTTGTGGGGGAAGTACCAGATGGAGTGGACCGATATTGTCCATTTTCGCACCAGATCTAGGGTTAGTAAAATATTGTAATGTGTGTAATTTAAAGAGAACCGGATGCTTATTTCGGATTTTATAATCGTTTTGGTTATTACAAACATTGAGGTACCAGAAGGAGTGGATCGATATTGTCCATCTCCGAACTCGATCTAAGTTTGATAATATTACGATTTACCACGTTCGGATCAAATCTGATACTCCCAGCCAGACGGACGAACTGACATCGCTAGATCGACTCCAAATGTCCTCAAACGGATCTAATTTTATATATGTCCGTATCAAATTATATATACCCTCTCTAGCCATATTGCTGAGGGTATAAAAATCAAACATTGGCTGACATATTACGGCCAAACAGATTGATAGTTCTTAACTTGTTTATTGGGTGAGATGAAAAAACTGCAACCAAATTCAGATTGCTATCATTTCTAAGCCACTCGTTCGACAGCTGTTAAAATTATTCCAGTGACAGCTCATTACATTGTTTACAAGCGTACAAAAGCATTTTGGTGAGAATTTCCCAGCAAAAAAATTATTTTTGATGGAATGCAAGCGTGATAGTGTGATTTCTTTATATTTGGCTGGAAAACCACAAGTGGCTATCGTTAGAGCACTCCAGCATTTAAATGTGACTAAATCTTTTGGGTCTCGTACTATCGCTCGTTACCGTGATGCTTGTAACGTAGCCCGACATCAAGGAAATGGACGGAAGGAAACAGCAACTTCAGCAGAAATGATTCAAAACATAAAGAAGCCACTTGATCGATACCCGCGTCGCAGTGGCAGAAAAATGGCTCGGGAACTGAATATGTCACAATATTTTATTCGGCAAATGTTGAAAAATGAGCTCGGAGCAAAGCCATTGAAATTCCAAAAAGTGCAAGAACTTACATCGCAACAGTAACAAAATAGACTCAAAAGAGCTAAAGAATTGCTTCGCTTGGCCGAAAGTGATGAACTGCCGAATTTGGTTTTCTCCGATGAGAAAACGAGAACATTCGTTGTTCAGCAGAAGTTGTAAACAAACAAAATGATCGTGTTTACATGCCACCAGAACTCAAGCGCCGGCCATGGTGATGGTGTGGGCCGCCATAACAGCCGATGGTCGCTCTCCGCTCGTATTAATCAACTGTGACATCAGAATAAATGCCGAATATTATCGCGAAAATATACTTTGGAGGGCGTATTAAAGCCTTGGGCACGCAAACATTTTTGCCACAGACCTTGGGCATTCCAACAGGACTCAGCACGCCACTCAAGAATGGTTACAAGAAGAGGTTCCTGGCTTAATTTCCAGCGCACAATGACCACCAAAATCTCCGGATACCAAACCGTTGAACTATTGTGTCTGGAGTATTTTGGAAAGCAAGTTTGGCACTAAAAAATACCAAAGTGTCGATCATCTCAAGCAAGCGCTTCGCCGGGAATGGGCCAAAATACCGCAGAGCAACATTCTGGCAGCGTGTGACGATTTCATTGGCCGTTTGAAGGCCATAATACGTGCCAAAGGTGACCAATTCGAACAAATCTAAACATCTTCTAAAATTTGATGTCATTTCCGACCTTTTTTTTTTCATTAAAAAAAAAAATTAAAAAATGTAAAAATTATGGCGTTTGACTTTGTTGCAGTTTTTTTTTATCTCACCCTGTATACCCTCTTAAACATCTGTTTATTGCTGATTGTAGGTATGTCCGGATACCCTTAAACAGTAGTCGGATGGCGTGTATTTGGCCCCTTTAGTTGAGTCATGATTGGCCGGGAATGGGCTAAAATACCGCAGAGCAACGTTCGGGCAGCGTGTGACGGTTTCATTGACCGTTTGAAGGCCATAATTCGTGCCAAAGGTGACCAATTCGAACAAATCTAAACTTATTCTAAAATTTGATGATATTTCCGACATTTTTTTCTTTCATTTAATAAAATTTAAAAAAAAGAAATGTAAAAATTATGGCTTTTGACTTTGTTGCAGTTTTTTTATCTCACTCTGTATATATCATTTATGTAAAATTTTAATTTCTAACCACGTAACATATTTCTTCTGATCCCGTTGCAATTTGAAACATGTGTTCCAATTCTAAATTGCCACCAACAAATGCACTTCCCTGCAAAACGGGAGATAAACTTTTGTGACACTTCTAAATAGAGACACGAAGCACCGTGACATAAGATTGAGATAATTATTCTTAATTCAAAAAAAAAAACATAAATAATAATAAAAATGACAATTATATAATTACCACACAAATATGCCGCCGTTGCCAATGCGCTCCAGTTCATTGGTGATGATATCTTTGTAGGTATCTTCACTTATGACGACTTTTGATTTTTCACCTTGATCCTGAGTCATTTTGAACGGCAGACGATGTTCGCTCGCTCCACTTCACTTCTATTGTTGTTGGCAGTCAATGCAGCAGCAGCAGCAACGGCCGCACTTTGGATTTTTCCACGAAATAATTGCGTGGATTGGAACTGACACCACCTCCAACTACCTCTGGGGATGGGATAAGTAGTGATTCCTCAATTTATTTGTTGTTCGCCAAGACGACACGCAATAACAACAACAAGTGGGACACACACGCAATTTTCTTTTGTACTAAGAGTTCTATTGTATTGGCGACAATGTGATATAGTCGCGATCGTTTGTTAGTTAGTCAGTCAGTAAGACAAGTGGTCGGTGCGATTTACTTAAGACACAAAATAATGTTGCGGATCACAAAATAAGCAAAGACGATGGGGGTTAGCCGTTAAATTAATGGACTTTCACTAGATTGCTGAGTCTGTCGGTTCGCTGGCATTTAGGGTTGTGTGTCATTCAAGAACACAGAATAAAGTATTTCAAATTAGAATTTAAAATTCCGTTCAACAATTATTTATGTCTACTTTGTATCGCAGGGCACTTTCACTTTTTCTTTCTTTCCGTTTTTTTTTTTCGTTTTCACAGCCACTGATTTTCTTTTCTATTCCAGAGGAGTGGAGCCTGCCAATTTTGAAATCCCTTCACGTTTTTTTGTAATTTTCACTTCACCCATACACTTGAGAATTTTTATTTGATTCTCCTTTTTGTCTAGGCTATTCTTTTCTTCCAACAATTACTTCACATAACTTTCCCTGTTCGTTTTAGTTTTTTTTCGTTCGTTCCTTTTGGAAGTTACGTCTATGAAGGCAACACAACAAACTTAAATCCCGGCTTCCAGACGTGACAAACAACCGACCACGCCGAATGTGTTTAGCTTACTAAAGACTCTAAGCCTAGATCACTTCATAAATAAACGACAACGACAAATGCTAAACGCAATTGAGGCTCGACTCAATCTCAGTACTGGTCATTATGATGTTTGAACAGCAGCAGTACATTGTTGTGCGAGGAATGAACGAACTCAGGCCGATCCAAAGCAAGTACTGCAAGCACTAGCACAATGAACAGTGCGTACAGGAAGTTTACGCACACGTCAGGTACAATGCTCCTATAGAAAATTCCCCGGCTCCCCGATGGGGACCTAAAAATTTCCTATTGAAAATTCCTAGGCTCCCTGATGGGGACCTAAAAATTTTCTATAGAAAATTTCTAGGCTCCCTGATGGGTATTTAAAAATTTTCTATAGAAACTTCCTAGGCTCCCTGATGGGGACCTAAAAATTTTCTATAGAAAATTCCTAGGCTCCCTGATGGGGACCTAAAAATTTTCTATAGAAAATTCCTAGGCTCCCTGATGGGGACCTAAAAATTTTCTATAGAAAATTCCTAGGCTCCCTGATGGGGACCTAAAAATTTTCTATAGAAAATTCCTAGGCTCCCTGATGGGGACCTAAAAATTTTCTATAGAAAATTCCTAGGCTCCCTGATGAGGACCTAAAAATTTTCTATAGAAAATTCCTAGGCTCCCTGATGGGGACCTAAAAATTTTCTATAGAAAATTCCTAGGCTCCCTGATGGGGACCTAAAAATTTTCTATAGAAAATTCCTAGGCTCCCTGAAGGGGACCTAAAAATTTTCTATAGAAAATTCCTAGGCTCCCTGATGGGGACCTAAAAATTTTCTATAGAAAATTCCTAGGCTCCCTGATGGGGACCTAAAAATTTTCTATAGAAAATTCCTAAAAATTTTCTATAGAAAATTCCTAGGCTCACCGAAAGGGGACCTAAAAATTTTCTATAGAAAATTCCTAGGCTCACCGAAAGGGGACCTAAAAATTTTCTATAGAAAATTCCTAGGCTCCCCGATGGGGACCTAAAAATTTTCTATAGAAAATTCCTAGGCTCCCCGATGGGGACCTAAAAATTTTCTATAGAAAATTCCCAGACGCCCCGATGGGGATCTAAAAATTTTCTATAGAAAATCCTAGGCTCCCTGATGGGGACCTAAAAATATTCTATAGGAAATTCCTTGGCTCCCTGATGGGGACCTAAAAATTAGGCTTCCGGAAAAGCCTAGAAACTGAATTTAACTCGCCCAGAAAGACTCCCTTCAACTCGACCAGAAGGAATGCGTCAAGTCGCCGAGAGAGACTCCCATCAGCTCGCCTATAAAGACTCCCTCCCAGCTCGTCTATAAAGACTCCCTCCCAGCTCGTCTATAAAGACTCCCTCCCAGCTCGTCTATAAAGACTCCCTTCCAGCTCGTCTATAAAGACTCCCTCCCAGCTCGTCTATTAAGACTCCCTCCCAGCTCGTCTATTAAGACTCCCTCCCAGCTCGTCTATTAAGACTCCCTCCCAGCTCGTCTATAAAGACTCCCTCCCATCTCGTCTATAAAGACTCCCTCCCAGCTCGTCTATAAAGACTCCCTCCCAGCTCGTCTATAAAGACTCCCTCCCAGCTCGTCTATAAAGACTCCCTCCCAGCTCGTCTATAAAGACTCCACTCCCTCCCAGCTCGTCTATAAAGACTCCCTCCCAGCTCGTCTATAAAGACTCCCTCCCAGCTCGTCTATAAAGACTCCCTCCCAGCTCGTCTATAAAGACTCCCTCCCAGCTCGTCTATAAAGACTCCCTCCCAGCTCGTCTATAAAGACTCCCTCCAGCTCGTCTATAAAGACTCCCTCCCAGCTCGTCTATAAAGACTCCCTCCCAGCTCGTCTATAAAGACTCCCTCCCAGCTCATCTATAAAGACTCCCTCCCAGCTCGTCTATAAAGACTGCCTCCCAGCTCGTCTATAAAGTCTCCCTTCCACCTCGTCTATAAAGACTCCCTCCCAGCTCGTCTATAAAGACTCCCTCCAGCTCCAGTTCCATGAAAATGTGAAGTTTTCATGGAACAAAAATTGACACCTGTTCATCCATAGAGATTTCCCTTCTTTTGCTCTTTTATATAGATGTCCTTCAGACTAATTTAAATGTTTTAAGGGGTTTCATTATATTTTCCTTAAAATTTAAAGAAAATCTGTTGGTTTGCTTTTTTTATAAGGATTTACTTGACGAACATGCAAGAGAGTTCACGATTTATCTCTCTCTGGCTTTACAAAATCCGATAAAGTAGAAACGCGACATACTTTTTCACCTCACTGTATCAAAAGCCGACTCCAAAGTCTCTCTCTCTCGCTCTCTTGCTATTGAAGTAGAAAGATTTAACATTGTTCGAACAGTTCGATGCTACAAGTGACACAATGTGTTCAAACCAAAATGACTTGCATAGCCAACCGATGTTGACACAACACAACAATAACAAATCACTGATCCTCTCATAGCTACTAATGAGTTAGAGTTAAAATCCAAAGACATGCTAAATAGCTATTGTTTTCCATACGGAGATTATCAATGGGAATATCTTGGATTTTTAAGTGACTTAGAACGCGCTGGCTGATAAGGGAAATGAATGATGTACAGTTCAGAGCAGGCTTACAATGCACACATGTTCACTTGCAGCAAAAGGGGTACTTGGAGGAGAAGGAAAATTATTTAAATTCATCTTTGGATTACAAATGTACAGTTAACATGTGTAAGAATTTAAGGCATATGTTTGTCGAAAAAAACTGACGGAAGGGTTTAATCATTAAATATAAAATTAGATTTGACTAGAAATCCATACGCCCATGACTTTCGACAGCCACTTGTAGGAAAACTAAAGCAATTGTTAGCCGTATTAAAATTATTTCTCATCACTTACAGATTATAATTATGGGAAATCTGATTAGAAAATTCCATTAGAAATAGAAATGATAGGTATTAGAACATGAATAATATTAATGAAAAATTGAAGTGTAGTAATTTATTGGTGGCGCGTTCGTTTGAAATATTTGTTTTAATATTTTCGAGTGTAAAAGTATTAGGGCCTATTTTTGTATGGCAAATACGAAACAAAAATATCATTCAAAATGTGTTCTCAAAATTTGAATGTAACTCAAAACCAAATAAAAAATATGATAAAGTATTTGTAATGGTATTTTTCCTTTTATTCCCTTTAGGATCGTCATACAGAAAGAGACACTTTAACTTGGGCGCCACTCCATAATCTTTCAATTATGACGAGATGATTCCTTAAATTTAGATTCTGCCTACTAACTTGGTCTTAGATTAGTCAATTCTATGGTATTTACACAATGCACCAAAATATTAAACTTTGACCCTATTCTGTTAAGAAGTACCTGTAACCCACTGTAGACCTATTCTGTAAACGTTATCGATTGAAAAGTTCTATTTCTTTTCTTATTGTAGCAAAATAAAAAAAAACAACTAAATTTGTTGTAAAATCAACAATGAGTCAAGTTGATAAAAAAAATAAGTTTAAAAGTATCAATCGGTTATGCAGACAGATATATATCCTCAGCCAATTTACGATTATTTAAATATATTTTGACTTTTGTTACGATTATTCAAAATGTTGACCCCCTACGGAATGGGTTTCAAAGGAATGGGCCAATATTGTCCATTTCGTTCGGAACTAAATAAATATGATACAAATATTGTGACGTGCCAGTTTTGGACTCGATTGCTTTCTTCACTTAATTTGAGATGTGTGAAAATTTTTAGAAAATGTTAAAATACAGGGTGAGGTAGAAAAAAACTGCAACAAAGTCACACGCCATAATTTTTACGTTTTTTTAAATTTTATTGAATGAAAGCAAAAAATGTCAGAAATAGCATCAAATTTTAGAATAAGTTTAAATTTGTTCGAATTGATCACCTTTGGCACGAATTATGGCCTTCAGGCCTTCAAACGGCCAATAAAACCGTCACACGCTGCCCGAATGTTGCTCTGCGGTATTTTGGCCCATTCCCGGCAAAGCGCTTGCTTGAGGTGATCGACACTTTGGAATTGTTTGTGCCAACCTTGCTTTCCATAATACTCCACACACAATAGTCCAACGGATTGGTATCCGGAGATTTTGGTGGCCATTGTGCGCTGGAAATGAAGCGAGGAACCTAATTTTCTAACCATTTTTGGGTGGCGAGTGCTGAGTGCGATGGTGTTAAGTCCTAAGGTCTAAGCGAAAATTTTTGCGTGCCCAAGGCTTTAATACACCCTCCAGAATATTTTCGCGATAATATGACATTTATTCTAAAGCCACGGTCGATTAATAAGAGCGGAGAGCTGTTATGGCGGCCCACACCATCACCATGGCCGGCGCTTGAGTTCTGGTGACCAACCGAAGGTGCATGTAAACACGATTATTTTGTTTGTTTACAAACTGCTGGACAACGAATGTTTTCTCATCGGTGGCCACCAACCAAATTCGGCAGTTCACCACTTTCGGCCAAGCGAAGCAAATCTTTAGCTCTTTTGAGTCCAATTTCTTTCTGTTGCGGTGTAAGTTCTTGCACTTTTTTGAATTTCAATGGCTTTAACCCGAGCTAATTTTTTAACATTTGCCGATTATGTTCAGCTCACGAGCTATTTTTCGGCCACTGAGACGCGGGGTTCGATCAAGTCGCTTCTTAACTTTTCGAACCATTTCTGCTGATGTTGCTGTTTTCTTTCGTCCACTTCCTTGACGTCGATGCTGGCTACGCTACCAGTATCGCGGCAACGAGCGATGGTACGAGACAAAAAAGATTTATTCACATTTAAATGCTGGAGTGCTCTAACGATAGTCACTTGTAATTTTCCAGCCAAATATAAATAAATCACACTATCACGCTTGAATTGAAAAATTTCTATGGTCAAATTTACAAGAAAATCGAACATTTATATCCAATTGTTGATTTGATTGATTTGATTTGCAAGTTATGACAGATATAAGTATTGTAATTTGTTTCCCTTTTGGGTGAGCTACCAGTAGGGGTTCGCAGATATATATCATTTTCACAACAGATCTTCAGTTAGCAAAAATATTTGTAAATGTGAATTTTGAAGAGAAGTGGATGGTTATTTGGATTTTATGATCGTTTTTGGTTATTCAAATTGATGGAAATTTTGAGATGTACCAAGTCTGAATGGAATCGGATATTAATTTCCCCTTTTTTAAGCTTCATAAATATTCAAAATTTTGACCCTTGGTTTGGGAGGTCCTAGAAAAAGTGGACCGATATATTCCATCAACACACCACTCCTTGAGTTAATAAAAATATTTTGATGTGTGCAAGAGAGCCCCAAAGAGAACCTATTTTGGATTTTATGATCGTTTTGGTTATTAAAAACTTTGACCCTTTGTGGGGAAGGTACCAGAAGGAATGGTCCATTCTCTACCATCTTTATTACAGATCTTGTGTTGATAGAAATATTGAGATGAGCCAAGTCGGAATGGAATCGGATAATAATTTCGCGTTTTATGAGGTATACAAAATGTTGATCCTTTGTGGAGGATGTACCTGAAGAAGTGGAATCGGATATTGATTTCGCGTTTTATGGGCTTCATGGGTATTCAAAATGTT
This sequence comes from Musca domestica, assembly GCF_030504385.1. NCBI lineage: Eukaryota > Metazoa > Arthropoda > Insecta > Diptera > Muscidae > Musca > Musca domestica. The sequence goes on from NW_026712211.1 coordinate 1,433,529, forward strand.
GATCCTTTGTGGAGGAGGTACCAGAAGAAGTGGACCGATATATTCCATCTTCACACCAGACCTTGGGTTAATAGAAATGTTGTAATGTATATAATTTGAAGACAATCGGACTCTAATATCACAATTTATAAGAGTTATAATTATTCAAAATATTGACCCTTCGTGGGAGAGGTGCTAAAAGGAGTTGATCGATATTGTCCATTTTCGCTACTAGAGAAATTTTCCCAGTAAGAATTTTTAAACTATCAGCAACTCAAATATCAAAATATCTCTCTTATTTCGCTCTCATTTACAGGACTTTTGGGTAAACGAAGAGCTTCCAGTTAGAATTTGTACGAATTATCGAGTAAACGAACACCCCTAATATTTATCGTCAGACTCTCATTGAGATGCCCTTCAGATGAATTGGTGGACGTCAGTTTCCTGTGTGTCTAACAAGGGTTACATAAGATCGGATAAGGAGACTACTTTTGACAAAAATTGGACAATAAACTGAGGAATTTTTGCACTATTTTGATTTGAATCTCCTTAAATTACCAATCCAATTATGGCTTTTCACAGTAAACTTAATTATCAAATGGGCTTACTGCTCTAAAAAATCTAAATCTTTTTTAATATTAAATTATAATCAAATCTAAACAAATGAATAAAAGAATCCCCTCATTTATTCACATAGGAAATTCACAACTAAATTATTTTAAGGGTTATCAGCATAACCTCATAGAGGGGAATTAGAACATTTGACGACGTACCAAAAAAAAAAACATCAGACAAATCACGTGGGATTAAAACCCTTATGAACTTTACTTTTAAATTCCTAACAAATCTGATTAATGAAATTATTTATTTATTTAAAAAAAAAATAGAATCAAAATATTCTATTTTTATACAACAAAATTACGTTGTCGGCTAAGTTCATGTTAGTTAAAAGAACAACACGTGCTTATGGATTTTTTGGGTTTTTTTTTTTAAATAAAACAATATCGTCTCAAATAAAAATATTCTACAAAATTATTTGTCATCATTTTAGAAGAATGACGTAAAAGACAAAAATATTCTTCATCGAATTTTACTATAAGTCACCAAACAAAAGAAATCTCTATTTTCATTGCATGTCAAAAAATATTTGCATCAATGTTTCCACAAAAATCGAAAAAATGCCTTATTTTTTATCAATTTTTCCTTGGACATTTTTTTTTGACTCCTGAAAGAAACATAAAATTTAATTTTAGGCAGGAGGTGTCAAAGTAAGAAATATTCTACATAAAATTCCACTATAAATCTCAGAATAAACCATATATCTAGGTACAATAATTTTTAAGAAAACTACATTGAAAATGTATGCATTAAAAAGTGAAATTTATGTTATACAATTGTTTACAAGCATACAAAACATTTTGATTAGAATTTTTCCAGAAAAAAAGTTATTCGTGATAAAGTTCAAGCGTGATAGTGTGTTTCTTTATATTTGCTTAGAAAACCACAAGTGGCTATCGTTAGAGCACTCCAGCATTTAAATGTGAATAAATCTTTTGTGTCTCGTACCATTGCTCGTTACTGTGATACTGGTAACGTACCCCGACGTCAAGGAAGTGGACGGAAGAAAACAGTAATATCAGCAGAAATGGTTCGAAACGTAATGAAGCGACTTGATCGGCATCAGCTTCGCAGTGTCCGAAAAATGGCTCGTGAGCCATTCGGCAAATATTGAAAAATCGGGGGAGCTCGGGCTAAAGCCACTGAAATTCCAAAAAGTGCAAGAACTTACACCGCAACAGAAAACAATTAGACTCAAAAGAGCTAAAGAGTTGCTTCGCTTTTCCGGAAGTGGTGATCTGCCGAATTTGTTTTTTTTTTCGACGAGAAAAGATTCGTTGTTCAGCAGTTTGTAAACAAACAAAATGATCGTGTTCAACTGCCAAAGAGGTCAGCTGAAAATGTACACCTTCGGTTGGCCACCAGAACTCAAGCGCCGGCCATGGTAATGGTGTGGACCGCCATAACAGCCGAATCAGAATAAATGCCGAATATTATCGCGAAAATATTCTGGAGGTTAACACACCCTCCAGTCTTGGGCACGCAAACATTTTGGCCGCAGACCTTGGACATTCCAACAGGACTCAGCACCATCGCACTCAGCACGCGCCACCCAAGAATGGTTGCAAAATGGGGATACTCGCTTCATTTCCAGCGCACAATGGCCAGCAAAATCTCCGGATACCATTCTGTTGGACTATTATGTCCGAAGTATTTTGGAAAGCAAGGTTGGCACCAAAGTGTCGATCACCTCAAGCAAGCGCTTGGCCGGGAATGGGCCAAAATACATTCATATAACATAAGGGCAGCCTGTGACGGTTTCATTGGCCGTTTGAAGGCCATAATTCGTGCCAAACGTGACCAATTCGAACAAATCTAAACTTATTCTAAAATTTGATGCAATTTCCGACATTTTTTGTTTTCATTCAATAAAATTAAAAAAAAAAATAAAAATTATAGCATTTGACTTTGTTGCAGTTTTTTTTATCTCACCCTGTGTATATATTCTTGATCAGCGTAAAATTCCAATACGATTTAGCCCTGTCCCACCGTCCGTCCTTCTGTTGTAATCACACTAGAGTCAAAACGAATTAAGATGGGAAGCTAAAATTTATCACACATTAGTTTTTTGTCTACAGGCAGGTCAAGCTCGAAGAAGACCCATATCGGTCCACGATATCGTATAGCCCCCATATAACGGTATAGCCCCGATATTTAGTATATTATTAATTTTAGCCAAATTTTCAATGGAATTGTATGAAAATCGACAGAAGAAATTTCTTCTGACTACTTTAACCCCTGGAAGAGAACTGTCTATATGGGTCCATGATATCGTATAGCCCCCATATAACGGCATATCCCAATATTCGGTATTTTGCCGATGTTAGCCACATTTTTCAATGAAAATGTCTGAAATTCTACACAATGAGTTCCTTCTGACTACTTTACCCCCTGGAAGAATTGTCTATATAGGTATACTATATCATGCAGCCCCCATATAATTGTACTTCCCGATATTCGGTATTTTGATGATTTAACGACATTATTCACCCGAATTGATTCAAATTTCGTATTTAGGAGTTCCTTTTGACTACTTTACCCCCTGGAAAAGAATTATCTACATAGGCACACGATATCGTATAGCCCTTATATAACGGTACCCCCTAATGTTATTTTGATGATTTTATTTCATATTTAAATTCGTAATGGGTTCTACAGCCTATGACAAAAAATTATGCAGATCCACGTATAGCCCGATGATCTTAGAGATATTATTCAGCGGAATTGTTTCAAATTTCATATTTGAAGCTCGTAATGAGTACTACAACCTATGACGGAAAATTCTCTATGTAGACCAATTTTTTCATATTGCCCACCTCCATTTATTCCGCATTTGTTGATATTAGCGACATTTTTGACTGGAATTATTTCAAATTTCGTATTTAAAATTCGTAGTAAGTACTACAGCCTGTGACAGAAAATTGTCTATGCAGATCCAGGTTTTCGCATAGCCGCGTTATATCGGTACTTCCCTATATGTATATTTTAATGGTTTTAACTAAGTTATTCACCTTTTTTTAAGTTGCCTATGCAGGTCCACGTCGTCGCATAGACTCTAATATAACGGCTACATTTGATATTTTTAAGATTTTAAAAGAATTTTTAACTGATTTTATTTTTTTGAAAATTTCCAAATTCGTTCCAAATGGTGGAGGGTATTCAAAGTTCGGCCCGGCTTACTGATTTTTTACTTGCTATAAATTATATGTCTTTTGGCGAAAATTAGTACCCTGAAATTCATTAAAATTAGATTTGGTTTAGCTAGGTTAAAAAAAAAAAAACAAAAGTTGTCCCCTACAGGACACCAAGCCCATAGAACCACTTTTCCATTGAAATAATACTCCGCTTTAATGTTTTTTGTAACAACATCTTAAAACTAAAATAAATCCACTTACGAAAACTACATTAGTTGCGATACTATATAGATTCCAACTACTTAGCCAACGTTTGAGAAAAGTTCGCTTTCTTAGAGGTAAATTTAACGAACACTGTATTTCAGAAATATCTTGCCATGTTACCAATTGAGGACGACAAATCAAAAGGGCATTCATGGCGGCACGATAACCACTTTGCACGGCACCCCCCAGTAGGCCACGATAACAAGTCCCAGCCGAAGCCGATGATGACCAAATAACACGATTCCAGGGTGTAGTCCGAGGTGCATGATCCAGCGCCGGAAGTTCGAATGTATGCTGGGAATATACCAAAGGTAGCAGCATTTCCTCACCAAAGGCCTCTGCCAATTTATGTAATATCAATGATTTCACCAAAGGTTCAATACCTTCTTCGTGGAGATAATGGCCATAGATGGTATTGTTGTGATATTGATGGGCCATCAAAAAAGGTTCCAACCACAAATATTGTCCCGTGTAACCAGACTTCTGCCAATATGCTTCTCTATAGCTGGCCAAGAAACTGGTTAGAACATATTTTGTTTTATTCTCATTGCGTGGAGCCCGTTGCAGCTCCAGCGGCAGTGGGGGATGGAATTGTATTTCTTGTATTTGTTGCCAGGGAATTGCAAGAATAATGGCCTGGGCAGTATATTTTAAATTCTGGGAATCAAGGACTTCCACATGCTCGCGATATTGAAATATTTCCGATACTTTGTGTCCATAAATGATATGAACATATTCCATGTGCTCCAGCATTTTGGTTATTAGCTCCTGAGTGGAAAATTCCAATAAACCATTTGGTATTTCAATGAATCTGCAAGAGGATGGGGAAATCGCATTACATTACAGATATGAAAGCACACACATATACCTACAGGTTAATTAATCTGCCAATGCCACCACTTGTCCTACAAACATTGATAAAATCATTAACAACGATATCGCAGGCCTCACAACCACTTATCAAGAGAACCAAGTTCAACATAAACTTGCGGCACATTCGAAAAAATAAACATCTACATATGTGGGAGTGCATTGAGGTGCTTTGGAATCTAGAACATAGAAATCTATTTGAATATTCTCCCTCTCTTCTTAAAATTCTTACCTCTTCAATTCCCCTGCGCGATATTCCAACATCAATTCCAATTCATCGATATAACGTTTCAGTTCATATTTGGCTAATGCGGCAAATATTCCTCCATCGAGTTGCCAATATCTTTTTAGCGATTGAGACTGTTCAATATTTCTTCTCCGGATAGAAACATTCAAATCTTTCAGAAGAGTATAAATATGATATTGATCCTCCGTTATCCATTTGGCGCCCAACTCTCCCAAATGATTGAAACGTAACTGGCCACCAATAACATTAGTGGCTTCCATCAATGCTACGTGTAGACTGGGATCCCTTTGATGAATTCTCAAGGCAGAGGTCAGGCCAGATAGGCCACCACCAATAATGAGAATATCAAATTTATTCTCCGAATTTGTTTGACTCATTATTTGGAAGGAGAAAAAGTTTTGATTTTTTGTTTTGTTTTCAAAAATGTCAAGGACAAACAACAAAACAGTTAAAAAGCAGTAAGTTCGACCGGACCGAACTTTGAATACCCTCCACCATTTGGAACGAATTTGGAAATAAAATCCTTAAAAATTCTGTTAAAATTTTAAAAATACCGAATATAGCCGTTATATTGGTGTCTATACGACGTGGACCTACATGGACATTGTTTGTCATAAGTCATTACCACATTCAAATTCGAAACTTGAAATAAACGGTGAATAATATAGCTAAAATCATGCTGTAGTTCCGCAAAATATTACAAATTTTATGTGCCAGCGACATCTGTTAGCTATTAAAACACACTATAACTACACCACTTCTACAACATGTACATAGCATACTTTCAGGCTGAACATGGAATATAATTTTATATGAGAGTTAATGGAACGTAACGGTAACGGTAACGTAGTGTAGAAACAAGCAATTAGCAAGTAAAATTGAACTATTTAAAAATATTTTCCAACGGTCCTTGGAACAATAATCGCCAGTTATGGTAGATATTTTGAGAAAACATAGAATTTTCCACAACTGCACAATAGCCAGGTGCAGTTAAATTATAAGAAAATATGCAGGAAATTAGGAAAAAATGCTAATTGTTTCAGAAATAAACAAGGTTTTTTTCTTAACAAAAATTGATGCCTTGCGAGTATAAAAATTTCATTTGCTGAGAGAGCCACAATAAAAATGAAGCATGAAGGGAGATTGTGACGCGGATTGGAGAAGTGTTAAATTAATAGTAAATAAACCAAACACTTTTGGTACATACATTTTTAATGTAGTTTTCATAAAAACTGTTTTACCTAGATATATGGTTTATTCTGAAATTGTTAGTCAAATTTTGTGTAGAATATTTTTTATTTTGACACCATCCTCCTAAAATGATTTTTTTTTGTTAATTTCAATCATCAACTCGAAAAAAGTCCGAGGAAAATTTTATAAAAAAATACGGAATATTTTCGATTTTTTTAGTACACATATAAAAAATTTTTGCAATACAGTTTAATAGTCGTGGATTTGTTAAAAATAATAATGTTTTCAAGGACCAAGAGACCATTAAAAGTGATTTCTTTTCAAGGACCAAGGGACCAACAACCTTTGATTTTTTTATAAAAATATTTTTCCAGTACCAAAAGATCAATAATTTTTTGAAGGACAAAGAGACCAGAAATAGTTGTTTTCTTAAAATTATTTTTGCAGCGACCATTAATTGTGGATTTTTTTAAAATATTTTTTAAGGATCAATAATCGTGGATCTCTTAAAAAAATTTTTTTAAAGGACGAAGGGACCAATATCGTGTATTTTTTTAAAAAACATTTTTTCAAGGACCAAGGGACCAATAATCGGGCATTTTTTTTTATAAAATTTAAGGACCAAGAGACCAGTAATTGGGGATTTTTTTATAAAATTCAAGGACAAAGAGACCAATAATCGGGGATTTTTTTTATAAAATTCAAGAACCAAGAGACCAATTATTGTGGCTTTTAAAATCATTTTTTCAAGGACCAAGGGACCAATAATCCGGATTTTTTTTTATAAAATTCAAGACCAAGAGAGCAATTATCGTGGATTTAAAAATATATATATTTTTTCAAGGAACAAAAATCTTTTAAAATATTAAAAAATATTTTTTTTTTCAAGGACCAAACAACAAATAATCGCTTAAGAATATTTTTAAGACCCAAGAGACCTATAATCGTGGATTTTTTAAAAATATTTTTTCAAGAAGCAATGGACCCAAAAATCGTGTATTTTTTAAAAATATTTTTTCAAGGACCAAAACACCGTGAAATTTTGGTTTTTTTTTTTTTTAAATTTTACAGGGGACTAATAATCGTGGATTTTTAAAAATATTTTTTCAATGACCGAGGGATAATCGTGGATTTTTAAAAATATTTTTTCAATGACCGAGGGATAATCGTGGATTTTTAAAAATATTTTTTCAATGACCGAGGGATAATCGTGGATTTTTAAAAATATTTTTTCAATGACCGAGGGATAATCGTGGATTTTTAAAAATATTTTTTCAATGACCGAGGGATAATCGTGGATTTTTTAAAAATATTTTTCAATGACCGAAGGATAATCGTGGATTTTTAAAAATGTTTTTCAAGGGATCAATAATTGCGAATTTTTAAGCATCAATAATCGTGGATTTTTAAAAATGTTTTTCAAGGGATCAATAATTGCGAATTTTTAAGCATCAATAATCGTGGATTTAAAAAAAATCATAAACCAAGGGACCAATAATTGTAGATTTTTTTACAAAATATTTTTCAACGGATCAATAATCGTGTATTTAAAAAAAATAAGGACCGATAATCGTGAATTCAAAAAAAAAAAACATTATCATAAACCAAGACACAAATAATCGAACATTTTTTCATAAACAAAAGGACAAATAATGATTTAAAAAAATATTTTTCAAGGACCAAAGGATTGATAACCGTGTTTTTTTAATTTCAAGGACAAAGATACCAATTATTGTGGATTTTAAAAATATATTTTTTTTTTTTTGAAAAACCAAAGATATTAAAAAATATTTAAAAATATTTTTTTAAAGACCAAAAATATTTCAAAAAAAAAATATTTATATTTTATTCTTGAATTTCTATATTTTTTTTCAGGGACTAAGGGACAGATAATCGAGGATTTTTTAAAATATTTTTTCAAGGACTAAGGGACCAATATTCGTGGATTTTTAAGAAAAATGTCCAACCAGTAATCTACCCAATTGGGAGTCAATCCTAAATGTTAGGAAAAAATGCCATACATATAATCCCATTTTTAAGCATTGCCTTATTTATTTATTCCATTAGAAAAGAGTCTTATTACTTTAGAACATAACACTGAAAATGTTGATGAAAAATAATGCCAAACTTTACAAATTTTCCCATTTATTACATGATTTTTTTTTCAATATTTTACATAATACTTTGAGATAGTGATTTATATTCTATGTTATTATTGTGTTGATAGAAAATGAATCTAAATGTGGGTTATCAATGTACTTTGAGTATATATGTATGTATGTAGGTTTGTATATATGTACATACATATATGTGTAAATTGAATACAATGAGTCTAGTTGAAATTAATTAATCGAGAACATAAATAATTTAAACAAATACAATTTTAAATAAATTCGTGGTTTGTTTTTGATATGGTTAACCTCGTTTGAAATTGACATTGTCTTTCTAAAATTTTCTGCTAAAAAATTTCAGTATAAAAATGTATATTTAATACTAGGAGAATATTATAGTGGTCTGATATATATTTTTGGGTGTCCTGAACAATTAACGGTAGATTTTTTCGTAATTTCCATAGAAATAAAATAGATAAAAATAATATATAATTTTTAAAATTTTCAAATTTTTTTTTTTTTTAAATTATTAAAAATTTTAATTTTTAAAAACTGTTAAAAATTTTAATTTTTAAAATTTTTTAAAAAATTAAAATTCAATTCACATTCACACAATTCACATTTTTAAAAATTTTAATTTTTAATTTTTAAAAATTGTTAAAAATTTTATTTTTTTTTTAAATTTTTTTAATTTTTTAAAATTTTTAAAAATTCAAATTTTTTAAACAATTAAAATTCAACTTGATTTGAAGTTTTAAAAATGTTTTAAATGATTTAAAAAATACATATTTTTTTAAATCACCCGAAACCGAAACACATTTTTCAAATTAATTTTGATTTTTTTGTTTCTTCGCTTTTACTTCAGAACACCCTAATATGCATATGACATATTTTCAAAATTGTTCTTATAAGTACATTTTACAACACAATTAAGTTCAATTTTTCGTTTTCACTTTTAGCCGCCACCATCGCTTCACTTCATCATTTGGCTTTGCCATTTGCCTGCTGTCCGCCGGCTACCATTGATGTAAGTTCCTCTCCAGTCTCACTGAGATCATTTGCATTGCGACGCTTTCCAAACCGTTCGCCATCTTCTATTGTCTCTGGCATTGGCTTGTTCAGGGTTTCGGGAAGCATTAACGATAGGAGGCCACCTAAAAAGGCCAAGGCACCACAAATTATCAAAGGCAATGGCCGCCATATTTGGCCCAGCAAATTGAGATAGGGCGCCAAAATGCCACCAATACGTGCCACCATTGAGGCGGCGCCCAAACCCACATTTCTCACCACAGTGGGGAATTGTTCAGCCGAGAATATATAAATGGTACCATACGAAGCTGTAATGGCCAATTTACCAATCATGGCAAATAGAATGATGAGCCAATTTAAAGAGGCCGGCACAATGATTGTCAGCAACAGGGCCACCCCAGCCACTAACATGCAACCACACAGAATTGTGCGACGACCCCAACGATTTAGGGTAAGCAGCAGCAGTATGTAGGCAGGGATTTCCACAGCACCGGAGATCATGAAATTCAGCAGGACATTGCCACCCAAATTATTGGTATTCCAGGAGAGACCATAGTACACACCGCTGTTGACAAACCAATCAAAGAAAATGATCAACGTCTTACGCCTCAAATTGGGATAGCGCAACAAATCAAAAACACTAGCCGCTGCTGCCTTTTCCGATTTATTGGCCTCTGAGTCATTTTTCTTTTCCGCCGATTCGTCAATGAGATTTTCATAGACCTCTTGGGGTATGGTGACATTATTCACCTGGGCTGCCTTTTCAATGACCACAATGGCCTCATCTTTGCGTCCCTTGGATAATAGCCATCTGGCCGATTCGGGTATGATCCAGTGGTAACACATAAACAACAACCCCGGCAGGGTTAGGGCGATTTGTAACCATCTCCAGTCGCGGATGAAATAGGCAAAACCGGCCGTCAACATAAAGCCCACCGAGAAGAACATTTGACAAGCCACACCGGCAAAGAGACGATAGGATGAACCCACCATTTCCATGGCAATGACATAGGCAACCAAGAACACACCCGAGGTGGTGGCTCCCACAATCATACGCGATATGGTATAGGTAAAATATTCGGGGGCCACACCAGCCAGGACACCAAACACCACCTGGATCACCAACGAGGCAAAGAATATGGGTTTACGGCCATATCTATCCGATAGCTGGCCAAACACAATACTACCCAACAACACGCCCACCATGAACAAGGAATCACTGGTGGCACTCAGCAACTGGCGACTGCATACCATATTCCATTCCGTCACTGCACTGCTCTTGTACACACTCTGGTCATAGACAAAATGTTCACAGCTCTTTGTTTCATTCGACACAGGAGTCGCAATGCTGTTCCCATTCAAATACCCGTCATTGTAGTCCACATCGTAGTATTCACACACCTGATAGGTATCCGTAATCTGGTCATACGGATAAGCCAGACTCCAGAGGGTTTTATTGAAATTCTCAAAACGTGTCTGATTTTCGCTGTCATTTTCAAATGGCAGGACACAACGAAAATCTGGACGGGCCAGGAGAAATACACCGGCCAACTTGTGAAAGGCACACGATATGGCGGGCAAACACAAAAGGAAATAGATTTGTTTTTGATATCGGCCAAAATCGCCCAGATACTTTATGACATCATCGTAACCCATGGTGACCCAGTGATGATGACGTTGCGTTACACTGTGAGTATGTGCGTGTGTGTGTGCGTGGGACAGGTGTTTTTCAAATATTGTTTTCAATTAGGATTTTTAGAAACGGCCAAACTTCATTTAGTTGATTGCATTCAATCCCAATTGATGATGGCGATTATGATGTTGACTGTTGCACTCCAGCAGCTGTTGTATTTTTTGTTGTTGTTGCCTTCTGCTTCTTTTCCGTTAGACAACCGGTTAGGCAATCCAATTGTTGAATGTTGTTCGAATTTGAAGTCCAAACTTGTTGCCAGCAAATCCAACAAATCATACAAAACTCTTGAAGGCGTCCCCGACAACTGAACTGAACACAAACGCGATTAAAGGAAAACTCATGCGCAGATTTTTCGTTTTTTTTTTTTTTCAATGAGTTTGCGAACGTGTGTGCATGTGTTTGTGAGTGGACTGATGAGTTTTCCTTGCTGCTCACTCAGGCCAAATGGTTGGTGTGATTTGTGAGAATGTTGTTGATTTGTTCTCGCGGCCAAGCTACACTAACCTGCAAAGAAAAGAAATTTGGTTAGTTTTAAATAATTTTCGATCTGGCCATTTGATATGGAAATTTTTAATTCAAGGATTTGGGAAATTAGGTGCCTGTAAATAGCGTGAAGACAGTGAATTTGGGAATCTCTTCCGAAGGTTTTAAATCTATAGAAGTTGTGGAAAAAGTATGACATTTAAAAAGACTCAACAGATTTTTTTAAATCTTACATTTTTTCAGGACTTCCCTTGAGCTAATAGGGATTATAATTTTTACTGATAATGCGGTTCGCTACCATACAGTTCTTGAATGCCTTATACCTAAATTCTCGTGTCAACAAAGTTTTTTTGATTTTATAAAGTTTCCTGTATATCGAAGATGTGGAGTAGCCCTTCCATGTATGGAACACCTATTAAAGGGACTTCGTTTTGAAGAGGGTTTTGTATTCGAAGACATTTTTAAATTAAATACATCTGGATAGTTTTCTGGTACAGACGAATAATTTTGTGTGATTCAGTAACGGCCTCGTTCAATTGAATTATTCACTAAGAAAAGTGGCTGAACTAGTTACTTGGTAAACTCCAATAAAAAACGTTCCAAGTGATAGATTAAACGGAAATTTAAACTACCTGAGTTTTAGCCGGCCAATAAAAACGGTGGGGTTTGCTACAACAACAACAATAACACTGTGCGTTATTTTTTTTAAGCCAAAGATTACACAGTGCAACAAAATTAGTTTTTTTTTTCATAATTGCAGGAAAACTCAGCAGATTTCCTGTCTACAAAATATTATATTTTTATAAAGATTTCTGTGTTAAAGATGCGTAGTAGTCCATCCATGTATGGAATACCCTTTAAAGGGGATTCCTATTGGAAGTAGGGAAGAAGACATTAGTCTTCTAATATAGACGGTCAATTTTTCCGTGATTTAGTAACGGCTTGGTTCAATCGAATTATTAATAAAGAATAGTGGCTGAACTAGTTGCTGGCCAAACCCCAATTAAAACCGTTCCAATTAATAGAGAAAACGGAAATTGAAATTAACCGAGATTAATCCAGTTTATAAAATAGTTGGGTTTGCTACAACAACAATAATAAAACGGTGATTAATTTCTTAGGTTAAAAATTACACTGTGCTACAAAATTCATATTTATACCCTCCACCGTTGTATGGTTTGTCATTCCGTTTGTAACACTTCAAAATATACATTTAGACCCCCCACAAAGTATATATATTCTTGATTAGCATAAAATTCTATGTCGATTTAGCGAGGTCTATCCGTCTATCCATCTGAGGAAATCACTCTAGCTTCCGAGCGAAATGAAGTAGGTTGATAAAATTTTACTTAAATCTATATTATGTCTGCTGGACTTCTGGTATTGAAAATGGGTCATGTAGGTCCACGTCTTCGTATAGCCCTCATATAATGGTACCTCCAGATATTCTGTATTTTTATTATATAACGGTACCTCCTGATAGTCGGTATTTGATGATTTTTGCGACATTATTCACCGGAAATGTCTCAAATTTGGTATTTGAGGTTCGTAATGGATACTACAGCCTATGACAGAAAATTGTCTGTGCAGGTCCACGTCTTCGTAGAGCCCCCATATAATGGTACCTCCCTATATTCGGCATTTTGATGTTTTTAGCGACATTATTCACCGGAAATGTCTTAAATTTGGTATTTGAAGTTCGTAATGGAAGTTCGTAAAGCCTAAGACAGAAAATTGTCCGTGCAGGTCCACGTTTTGGTATTGCCCCCATATAATGGTACCTCCCGATATTCGGTATTTTGGTGATTTAAGCTACATTATTCACTGAAAATGTTTAACATTTTGGTATTTGAAGTTCGTAATGGATAATACAGCCTATGACGTAAAATTCTCCGTGCAGGTCAACACCTTCATATAGCCCTCATATAATGGTACCTCCCTATATTCGGTGTTTTTATTATTTTAGCTATATTATTCACCGACTTTTTTCAAGTTTCGCATTTGAATATTGTAATGGCTTATGACTGAAGTTGCCTATGCAGGTCCACGTCGTCGTAAACACCCAAATATAACGGCAACATTCGGTTTTTTTAAGATTTTAACAGAATTTTTAACGGATTTTTTTTTTTTGAAAATTGCCAAATTCGTTCCAAATGATGGAGGGTATTCGGCCGAACTGAAGGTGGGAATACATAAAGCGCTTATCTGGCTGGCTTAAGTCGTCGGCTGGCTTCTTCGGAAATGAACAAAGGAGCCTAAGGCCAAAATCGATCTAAGTCAACCTAAAACTTCTTTGTTCTTCTACGAAGAAGCCAGCCGATGTCTTAAGCCAACCAAATATGCGCTTTATGTATTCCTACCCTAAGGTTGGGAATATTAGCATATTTGGCTGGCTTAAATCATCGGCTGGCTTCTTCGTAGATGAAAAAAGGAGGTTTAGGTTGACTTAGTTCAATTTTGGCCCTAGGCTCCTTTGTTCATTTCCGAAGAACCCAGCCGATGACTTAAGCCAGCCAAATATGCGCTTTATGTATTCCTACCCTAACAGATTTTTTACTTGTTGAATTTAACATTTTATTTCCGAATTCCAGTTGGCATTTTCTAAATTACTGTAAAAAGTTGTGTTGATGAATGAAGCTGTTGAATAAGATTCCGACCGTTTCTTTGATACATGAGCAATGTTTTAGTATGGCGCCCAATACACTTTGGTCTAGTTTTATGCGTATTTTTTTTATCCGGATTCGATTTTTCGATTTATTCGATTTATTTATGCGATTGTAATTGCGAGGATTAAATCAACGATTTTAGAACTAAGAAAAAAGTGAATAATGAAGACAGTAATTCTGAAGAAATTGTTGAATTGTTATATACTCCGCGAAAATATGTTATATACTCCGTACAATTAATGTCTTACAAAAACAAATTCTTACTATCGATCCAGACAGGGGCTGACAAAAATTATACAAGAAACTTCAAAATGCAATTGTCTAATGACAACTTAATTTTCAAGAAGTAACACACTATATGTTCTTCGACCCCTAGTCGCGAGATAAATGCTAGAGGTGGATTTAATTGTTACATTATTATATTTATTTAATATTCTATGCGTTTTTCCAGAATTTTTACACAAATAACTTTTTTTCATATAACGTTTTATGTCTTTTTGATTTAAAATATTTAAGGTCTTCAGACACACTTTTCAATTGAATGGACTGGAATTTGATATTAAGTATTCTTAGTCTTTACAAAATCTCCCTAAATCCACTTCAAAATTCAGTTGAGTTATCATATCTACATGGTACGCCAAGATTGCCACTGTTTTCACTTGTTAATTCTGCTGAATTTTGACTGAAATACCTTCTTGATTTTTTACTCATGATTTTAGTCGACTGATAATCTCTAGCTATCTTTCAAACACTTATCTTTATTATGACTGCTGGGCAAATAAACTGCCGTTTTGATAATGCATTTATTTTGTATTTTTACCACACATTTAGGCAAAAAAGAAAATTACATCAAATCCTTTAGGCTTTGAGAATTTTTGCACAAATGCCAAAAAATTAATTTAAAATTCTAAACAAAGAACAATCTCACGATTGTTTCTTCTTCTAAAATCCGCAGGAGATTAACACAATTAAGCGAATTCACCATCCATCCATGAAGATAAGACCGGTGAAAATAAGAAGATAAGTTCTTTTGTTTTGGAACAAAGACGAATAACATTTGGTGTGGACATTTTTAATGAACAAAGAAAAAATCCGCATCATTCAATGGTAATATAATGGTCCAAGGTCAAGTTTAAAATTTCGCAGCCGCCAATCTGTAAGGTAAGTGCAAGTAAATATTGGCAGGGAAAAACCTGCGGTTTTAAATACCACAGGAATTTAAACGAATTCATGTGGGATTTTTATAATTGTTAAAAAGTAGCAAATTCAAACAAATAATAACATTTTCATGCGTATTAATCCAAATTAATTAAAAATTCTAAAGCATATCGGATACTTGTACGATTCCTTGCAAGGGTTACATAAGGTCGGCCAAGAAGACTACTTTTGTCAACAATTTCACAATAAAATCAATAGTTTTCGCAAAAACAAAGAGCAAAGGAGCGTGTGTCCAAAATAGAACTAAGTCAACCTAAAATTACTTTGTTTCTCTGCGAAAAAGGATTTTATGTACTCTCACCTTAAGAAAGACATACAGGGTGGGATAAAAAAACTGCAACAAACTCAAACGTCATAATTTGTACATTTGTTTTAATTTTATTGAATGAAAGAAAAAAATGTCAGAATTATCATCAAATTTTAGAATAAGTTTAGATTAGTTCGAATCGGTCACCTTTGCCACGAATTATGATCCGCAAACGGCCACTGAAACCGTCACACGCTGCCCGAATGTTGCTCTGCGGAATTTTGGCCCATTCCCGGCAAAGCGCTTGCTTGAGGTGATCGACACTTTGGTATTTTTAGTGCCAACTTAGCTTTCCAAAATACTCCAGACACAACAGTCCAACGGATTGGTATCCGGAGATTTTGGTGGCCATTGTGCGCTGGAAATGAAACAAGGAACCCCATTTTGTAACCATTCTTGGGTGGCGCGTTCTGAGTGCGATGGTGCTGAGTCCTGTTGGAATGTCAAAGGTCTGCGGCTAAAATTTTTGCGTACCCAAGGCTTTAATACACCTTCCAGAACATTTTCGACATAATATTTGGCATTTATTTTGATGCCACGGTCGATTAATACGAGCGGAGAGCGACCATCCGCTGTTATGGCGGTCCACATCATCACCATGGCCGGCGCTTGAGTTCTGGTGGCCAACCGAGGGTGCACATTTTCAGCTGACCTCTTTGGCAAGTAAACACGATCATTTTGTTTGTTAACAAACTGCTGGACCACGAATGTTTTCTCATCGGAGATCGGAGAAAACCAAATTCGGCAGTTCACCACTTTCGGCCAGGCGAAGCAACTCTTTAGATCTTTTGAGTCTATTTTCTTTCTATTGCGGTGTAAGTTCTTGCACTTTTTGAAATTTCAATGGCTTTACCCCGAGATCATTTTTCAATATTTGCCGAATGAAATCTTGCGATATGTTCATGTCCTGATTCATACTAGGCGAGTTTATTGGCGGCATATTGTTATTGTTCTCTTTTGAACTTGCTTCTTGCATTTATACGATGCAATTTTTTAGCAATTCTTCAGCAATTTTTGTATAGAAATAAAAACTCAAAGGCCATTACCAGAAAAATTGCAATGATTAGCAATTTTTTATACCCTGCTTGTATAGTGGTAAGGGTATTATGTCTGTGTGCATTTGTTTATAGAAAGAAAACGAGATAGACTCTTAGTTACTTTTGAGAATCGCTGTCTAAATCGATTTATACATGTCAGTCCCTACGTCTATCTATATATTCTTGTGAACATAATGCAGGTCGCATTTATACGATAAGATTTAGATATAGCTCCCATATGTCTTCAACCAATTTCGGATTAATTAATTGTGCACCAAATGACCTGAATTTTGGCGCATCAGACCGAATTCAGTCATGTTGGACATGTTTCACCCGATTTGGTTTTTATGTCCCTCACATTCGTAAAATGTATTCGACAACAATGATATTTGGTACCAGATATCTTATAGAGCTCGGAAATACCTTTGCCAAATTTTATCGAGATCGGCTATGATTTGGTTATAGCTCCCATATACATATATCCTTAATCTGATTTCAGGTTTATTTTGCAAATAATGGCTAATATCAGCCCAAATGGAGTGGGTTGTACGATTCCATTTTGTGGAACTCGTCGCCGATATATTATATAATTAGAAGTCCTTTTCGTTGTTCACACACCTTGTCTTTATATATATAAAATATCTTGAGTCTTTTATACAAAAGGCCAGTATTTTTTAGGAGACCAGTATTTATTTTCGGCTACATTTGTTCTTTTTATTGTACCAATCTAACTAAGCTTACTTCCTTGTCTGATTATTATTGTGTCAAATATGGTCGTTTTTTCTCTATTTCATGTGCGAATTGTATATTTGAATTAAATGCGTTTAAGGTATTTAATGTGTTATTGATTTCACTTTTCTTCTTCTTCTACGAAAAAATACGATACTCCAAAGGTTTTCTATGGGGTTTAGGTCTGGTGATTTTGCCGGCCATGACAAAACATCGACTTTTTACTACCGCAACCAATCTTTGACAAGTTTTAATGTTGTTTGGGATCATTGTCATGCTGAAACACCCAAATAAACAGAATATTTCCTCAGCGAAAGGGAACAACGTGATGTCCAACACATCTTTATAAACAAACCAAAAATTCCTCTATTTCATGGATAGGCCCAAGTCCATAGAAAGAAAAACAGCGCCACACCATTTTTGACCCTCCCACATGCTTCACTGTACCTTTGCAACACTACGGCTTGAGTCTTTAATTTTTTGGTCTTCTCATCGTAAATTTTTCATGTCTGAGACTTTAATATTATACGTAGACTCATCCCAGAATAAAATGTTTTCCATTGAGCTGGATTCCAATTAATATTATCGTTTTCGAAAGGCTTTCCGATTTTTTTTCGAGATTAATGGCTTTTTTCATGGCTTACAGGCATGCAGACCAGCTACCACTACTCGTCTACGTACTCATCTCGAGCTTATATCCAATGATAACTCTCTCATCAATTCAATTAAACTCTTAAATAGTTGTTTTTTATTTCTCTCACAATTTGTTGATCAGTACGGGCTGAAATTTTTCGTCCTCATTTTCTTAATTTTTAAAAAAGTTACATGACATTCATACTCCTTGTAATTTCAGTTGCTTTAGTTTTGGCCACCAGTGTATCTCATTTTCGTATTTCCTCATTGAATTCGGCTTAATTGACAGTTTTTCTATCGAAGCGTCCAATAATTCTTCCATTACAATGGCAGCTGATGCTGTTAATGCAGTTGATCCCATATTCCAATTTTGTTATATACCTTGTCTGAATATATAAAATATTGTGAGATTTTTTTTTTAAATGCCAGTATTTATTTTCATTAAATATTTTGATTACCGAATAAAAACATAGAAAAACATAATTACTTTTTTAATAGCGATAAGGCAAACGGTCAGTTTTTAGGGCATTTAATCCTTCAAACCCAAAACAACTATAATTTGATTCATCACTCCAAAAAAATTGTGTATTTTCCAGATTTGATAACGCGCATGCAAAAAATGCTGAGTCACACTGTTATTTATTTTTGGAATTAAACCACATAATTTATATTCATTTAGTTTTCGCAGGGATTTTGAAATTAAAATTAAAGCAGAGAGTACATTATGGTTGGAAATACATAAAGAGCATATTTGGCTGGCTTAAGTCATGGGATGGCTTCCTCGGAAATGAACAAAGGAGCCTAGGACCAAAATCGAACTAAGTCAACCTAAAACTCCTTTGTTCATCTACAAAGAAGCCAGCCAAATAAGCGCTTTACGTATTCTCACCTTAAAACCTTTTTTAACTTCAAGTCACCAGCCGGCTTCTTCGTAGAGTAATAAAGGAGTTTTAGGTTGACTTAATTCGATTTTGGCCCTATGCTCCTTTGTTATTTTCCGAAGAATCCAGCTGATTATTTAAGCCAGTCAGAAAAGCGTTTTAAGTATTCTTACTTTATACAAAATAGTTAAAACTTCTGCCTGGCTATGCCGAATATTGGGCCCTTATTTACAATACCAGTTCTAGACCGGGTGGCACCGATTTTAATAATGGAAGAATTATATTCACAAACATATGTTCTAGACGGCAATGAACTATATCAGCAGATGTTTATCGCGAAATCGACTTGTTCAGACTTCAAGAGGTTTCAAATGAACAGCGCGTTGCAAACATAGTAACTAAAATATAAACTCGTTACCAAGCCAATCGGCGTTACGCACCACAGGAGATCTAAATGTAGTCATGTTTTCTGAAATACATTTATTTTTCTTGTTAAGTTCGCTACTTTTATTCACAAGCAGCAAAACAAAACATGACTTCCAGTTAGTTCTTCTTCTTTTTTTCCTTTTACGGGTACAAATTTCCATTGAATTTCCTCCCGGTAACAATGTTTGCCTGCCCAACAAACAACTCATGTTAATTCATTAAAAACGTTGACGCTGACGTTAATGACGAGTTTTTGGTAGAACCGCACTCTATTGGTGGCTGGCCGACTGGCTACCTGTGACGTGGTAGAAATGAACACATTTTACGATTTCGGCAACAAACTTTTCACACAACAACAACAAAAAACAACCGAACACACAATGTTTGGCTGGCGTAGTAGCCTTGATCCACAAATGACCGTGAATCTTGGGGAGAAATGAATTTTATACGTAACAATGTCTAAGATTATTTTGCTCACTGTCCCCCACTTTTTTATCTTCTTGGCACTATTTCTCAGGCTAAATGCATAGGTGAATGACCACAGAAACAAGAGTAGACCGAGTTTGAAATCAAAGTTGCAATGCTACTGAACCACACAGTAGTAGTTCTATTTACTTGTTATCAGTTTAGAAACAAAAAAAATCTGGATGTTATTACTTAGATGGTGTAAACGCCGCACCGCTAAAACTAGCTACCGACTGTGTAAAGAGCTTACGATCAACTGATTTATTATGGTTGTTATTCGGGCCCACTGAACCGACCAAATGTTAGTTTTTCTCTCAATTATACATTCTACCAAAAAATGCGCTCTCTCTCTACCTTTTTCTCTTTTCAGAACATCATTTATTTGAGAAATTTCATATGTCTCTTCCTCGAAAATAACAGTGAACCAAGGGAGAATATTACATTTTTCAAACAGAGAAGGAGAGAGAATAACAAAAAAACAAATGAAAAATCATACGACTTGTTTGTTGGTGTATTTATGTTGGTATGTAGCGATCCCATGCAAAAACACGACCCCACCGAATTTATCTACATTTGTATGTATGTAGTATGTGTGTGTGTATGTATGTACATATGAAACTTCCAAATTTAACAACAATTTGAAACGCACGTGTATCCATTGGAAAGATCATGCGATAAAACAACCACTATTTGGTTGGAGATTTTGTTAAAATATCTCCAAACGATTAGTATCTTTCGAAAATAGTTTAGCGCGCTTTTTGTTTTGCCTCTGTTGGTAAGTGCTGATTTCTGGTTAGCTCTCGTAACTCATTGATAATTACATGATTTGGGGTTTATCTTTATTATGCGATTCGATTATGAATTGACATATACATTCAATTTAACTACAATATCAAGTGTAGTGATATAATGAGGTGGGACGGCTAGATTTTTTTTTGTCGTATATAACATACGGTGCAAAGTAGTTCATTAAGAGTTGCCACAATAAATGAGACATGTTGGGCGCCACGGACATATTGGGGCCCAGTGCAATCAAGGAAGATCAACGGCAACAATCCCTGCAAGAACAAGGGACTAGGGAAGTAGTCTGTGTAAACTAGACATGTTGGGCGCCACAGTAGAGTAATTGCCTACAGAAAAATAGGTGCTGAAGCACTGAAAGCAGCAAGAAACAAGTTAAATGAAATCAGTCGGTATTGTCGACAGCTGCATACCCTCAGCCAATTTGCGGTCATTTAAATATATTTTGACTTGCTGTACAAAATACTTTGTACATACCATGGCAGAAGAATACATGTAGATGCATCAACGCTTGGGAGCATTGATATGTCAAAAAAAATTATATTTTTTCAAGTAGAAGTAGATTTTTATATGTTTTCTTATACTACGTCATTCGGAGCCTATTATAATTCGCGTTTTTCAACAATTTTTACAAATTTAAATAATTTTTCATTCAAGAATTTCAATTCCAAAATTGGTTTGACAGTTCATTGTCCCTGCAGCTGTGTCGACGCGTCTACCTATATTCTTCTACCATGGTACATACTTTTGAGTGCGGTCGAGGCGCTGGGAAAACCTAGCAATAAACAATAAATATTTTAAAACTACATATTTCCCAACCGCCATAAAATATCATATGTGAACAATTCGGTGATCTTGTGCGCTGACGCCTACGATAATGTGATATCGATGGGCTCAGTAGATGTACAAGACCATTTGAATGAAATGACAAACAACCTTGCAATGTTCTCCATTCAATATTAGAATATATAAGAATAAGTGTGTGGCTGCGATTTGTTTAAGTTAGATTAGATTCAGTAGTACTTAAGGAACATATTTTTAAATAAAAACCCAAGCGGAGCGGTTGTATTCCGTTCTCACTAAACATTGCTCAAGTCGAGCCGAACAGAGAATAGAGTTGACAATAGAAGAGAAGATTGAACTCTTTTCTCATTTAAACATTGATCCTCCGAGCAGGATCCAAAATAGAATTGACAATCGAAGAGGGAGATTGGATTCTATTCTCAATATTAAAAACATTGATCCTTCGAGCAGGATCCAGAATTGAATTGACAATCGAAGAGGGAGATTTGGTACCAGAAGGAGTGGTGCGATATGGTCCATCTTCACAACACTTCTTGTGCTGATAGAAGTATTGGAATGTGCCGAGTTTGAAAGTACTCGAATGCTCATTTCGCGTTTTATATTCCTAATGGTTATTCCAAATTTTGACCCTTTGTGAGGGAGGTACCTGATGGAGTAGACCGACATTGTTCATTTTCGCATGAGACCTAGCACTGATGCAAATATTAGGATTTTTTTTTTTTTTTTTGAAAATTTCGACCTTTTGTGGGAGTGTTACCAGAAGGAGGGGACCGATATTGCGAATCTCCGAACTCGATCTAAGTTTAAAAATAATATAACGATGTACTAATTTTGGATCAAATGAGATACTTGCTTCGAGAGTTATCGTGCCAGCACCAGCCAGACAGACGATCGGACATCACTAGATAGACTCCAAATGTCCTGAAACGGATTTGGTCCTGAAACGGATTTGGTCCAAAGAGCCGTAGGGTCTGAAACCTCTCTAGGCAAATGACTATGGGTATAAAAAACTAGGTAAGGAGTAGGCTAACTGGAATAGGAGACTAGGGAAGTTCTTAGATATTAAGGTGAGAATACATAACTTCTTCGTAGAGGAACAAAGGAGTTATAGGTTGACTTAGTTTGATTTTGACCCTACGCTCCTTTTCCTATCGTTTTATGTATTTTCACCTTTAGAACAGTTGTATGTGTAACCGAGATTTGTGGGGGCCAATACCAGCTTAGAGGCCCTGTTTAGCGCAGTTACGTTGTCCAAGTGGAGGAGATTTTTTGGGCGTCCTAGTAATAGTGTCAGATTAGTGAATACAATATAAATATAAATGAGGGACAAGGAGAATTCGTCTGAATAAACTGGACTTGTTGGGCGCCATCGGAGTGCATTGCAGACGAGGGATCAAGGACCCTATAATAGACTGAAGAACCAAAATTACAACGGAAGAGTTGTCTAATTATAGATAGATTTTTTTACGCCTGCGTAGTTTATTGCACACAGTTCCAAGCTGGATGCAGCAGCCTGGCTAGAGAAGGAGTATAACTTGTTGGGCGCCAGCGCTATGTACGATTCAAGGAAGATCAAGGGTTCTAACCTAAACAAGAATATAAGGCTAGAGATGCTGTTTTACGTTGATAGAGTTATCCTAATGCAGTAGACATGTTGGGCGCCACCGCACACAGTTCCAAGCCGTATGCAGCAGCCTGTCTAGACAAGGAGTATAATTTCTTGGGCACCAGCGCTATGTAAGATTCAAGGAAGATCCAGGGTTCCAACCTAAACCAGAATATAAGACTAGAAATGCTGTTTTACGTTGATAGAGTTATCCTAATGCAGTAGACATGTTGGGCGCCACAAATACCAGACTGCGATACCCCCCGAAATGCTTACTATTCTGACATTTTTGTATGGAATTTAGGTTTTTTCTAGCTGACACCCACAAATGGTCTCTAAATGCTTTTCTGGGTATATCCATGGTAGCTGAACCTTAAGAAGTTAAGGGTTCAAGCTAAGTACTACGGAATCAACAGTTGAAGTTTGGCTGCACGGCATTTTCTTAAAAATACAATTCCATTCATTATTGCACTATTACAATTTGTCCCCTTTGAAATGCATTAAATGATCGGCAATTTCCTCTTAAAAAGAAAAGTATCTTTTATTTCATGTTTCTTGTTCCTAGAATATCATGCTATTTTCTGATTGCAGACAAAGTTTGCTTGCGCTGGAAAATAGATAAAAATAAAATTATTGCCCTCTAAAACACTTGGCTTTAATTGCAGCATGTAAACTTGACAAACTGTGAGCTGATAAGATTCACTTCCATTATGTCCATGTCATTCTAGTTTACATGTCGAACAAAGACAGAACAATAAATTTTAAATTGAAGTAATTTCTTAATGTCTTTGAACTATTTTCTGATAAAAAAAATTGGTAGAAACAAGTGTTTGAAGGCCTTTGTTAAGAGGCGAAAATCGTATTGGATTTATTTTGACACCCACCGTACCATCAACTTGTGTTGGCTTAAAACACGTAGACTTTTGTTAAGCGATTAATAACAAAAAAATGAAATAAATATTTATTTGGTTTATTTTTTTTTTTTTTAATAAAGGCTTAATATTGAAAGCTTGTATTAAATGCAGTAATAATAATAAAAATAATATTGAAATACTTTTTTCTACACATATATAAAAATGACTTTGCAAAAATGTTCAAAAAAGCATTAAATTTCCAAAAAAATAAACATTCGCCCTTTAGAGGTTATACTGTGTAAATAGGTGGTAAAACTTAAACAAATTCATAAGAAATGCTTGCATAAAAAAGCTCAGCTAAATTAAGTACTACTTAACTAAAAGTTTTTGTTTTTTGTTTGTATATAATAATATTTAAACTAAAATATTTAATATTTTTCATTTGGTTGTTCTTTTTGCTGCTGCTGCTGATGATGATTATTTTCCGAATTGGCCGCCTCTTCCGACTTGCTGGTGATTGACGCCACAGCGTTCAGCGGCAATGTTTCGGCCTTTTCAAAGTTCTTCATTTCTTTACCCTCTTCCACCAAGTATTGCTGGGCCTTGGTAGCTTTGCCAAATTCCTCACCATCTGCTATGGTCTCCAGCGTTGGCTTGTTGTGTGTCTCGGGCAGCAGCAGAGAGAGTAGGCCGCCCACAAAGGCCATTGCCCCAAATATAATCAGCGGCAAGGGTTTCCATATCTCTCCCAACATATTAAAGAATGGCGCCAAAATGCCACCAATGCGAGCCACCATTGAGGCGGCGCCCAAACCCACATTTCTCACCACGGTGGGGAATTGTTCAGCAGAGAATATATAAATGGTACCATACGAAGCTGTAATGGCCAATTTTCCTATCATGGCACAGGTAATTAACATCCAGTTCATATTGGAGGGTATGGCTATGGTAATCAGCAAACCCACTCCGGCCACCAACATACAGCCACACAGAATGGTGCGGCGACCCCATCTGTTTAGGGTAAACAGCAAGAATAAATAGGCGGGAATTTCCACAGCTCCAGAAATAACAAAATTCAAAAGGGCATTGGAACCCAAATCATTGGTATTCCAGGAGAGGCCATAATACGTCCCACTATTGACAAACCAATCAAAGAAAATCAGTAGGGTTTTCCTCCTCAAATTGGGATAACGTAATAGGTCCCATACACTGGGTTGCTTTGTGTCATCCGCTTCCGTTTCCGGTTTCTTTTGTTCATTGGCATTGTCGTCCAACAATTGATTGAGCATATCCGCCGAAATATCCACCTTATTGAAACGGGCAGCCTTTTGGATATTGGCAATGGCTGCCTCTTTGCGATTTTTCGATAGCAACCAACGAGCCGACTCCGGTATGATCCAATAGTAGCACATAAACAGCAAACCCGGTAGGGTAAGGGCAATTTGCAGCCAACGCCAGTCATGGACAAAATATACAAATGCCGCTGTCAACATGAATCCCACGGAGAAGAACATCATCACAAAAATCCCGGCAAAGAGACGCATACTCGGACCCACCATTTCCATGGCAATGACATAGGCCACCAGAAACACACCCGAGGTGGTGGCCCCTATTATGAAACGTGAGGTGGTGTAGGTCAGATATTCGGGCGCCACACCAGCCAGTACTCCAAACACCACCTGTATAACCAATGAGGCAAAAAATATTGGCTTACGGCCATATTTATCCGACAGCTGGCCAAAGACAATGCTGCCCACCAAAACGCCCAACATAAACAGGGCATCACTAGTTGCACGCAGGAAATTACGGCTGCACACCATGTCCCACTCGGTCACAGCACTGTTGAGATATTTCGTCTTGTCGTAAACATAATGCGAGCACTGGGTGGTGCCATTGGCCGTATAGGCTTCGCTGCCGCTTAGATATTCCTCGGTATAGTTGATATCATAATACGAACATGTTTCATATTTCACACCCAACAAGTCCTTGGGATAGGCCAAATGCCATTGGTCGGGCGGCAAGTCGTTGTACTGGACATCGCTGGCATTTTCAAACGGCAGTACGCAACGGAAATCGGGTTTGGCCAGCAGGAAGACCCCGGCCAACTTGTGAAAGGCACAGGTGATGGATGTTAGACAGATTAGAAAATAGATAATTTTCTGATATCGTCCGAAATCGCCCAGATGGGTGAGGACCTCATCGTAGCCCATGATGAGATGAGATGTTGGGTTGGAAGAGAAAAAAGGGGTTACTTCTTTGTGTTGTGTTGCAGCAGCAGCAGTAACTGAAGATGAATGAATTAAAACCTTTGACAGACCAACAAGTACTGTTTACAACAACGGCTGGGTCTGTTTGTACGTCTCCCTCTTTCTCTCACACCCGTTTTCTCTCTTGTTATGTTAAATTGCTGGGGTATGCTCTTTGTCAATGGGAAACGTTTGTTTATGTCAGTGATGCCCACAATAACAGAGTTGGCATTGATGGGAGACTCTCTGGACAATTGCAACCATAAATGAAGAGAGAGAGCACTTGTCATTTGTTATTACAAGAACGCCCAGCAATGAACATGCCTGGTTTATATTTTGGCCGTGGTGGTGGTGGGTTGTTTGTTTTATTTCCTCTGCTCTCTGTCTCTCTCTCTTCCTTTCTACCCTTCTCTGTGTGGGGTGTAAGTAATCTGTATATGGAGTTTACAGTTGTTGGTGTTTTCTTTTTTTTTTAAATCGTTTTTGACTAGTAACTTGTCAATTTCGCACTATGTTATGTTATCTGGCCTAGAGTACGTTTTTCTCCCTCCTATAAAGCCGGGTGGTTGTATGGGTGTCGCCTATAAACAGCAATTCATTCACTTTGAAGCCAATATCAGCATTTCGTCAGACCCGATGGCTTGGCGATAACTTGTGTTCATAGTTCATTGGGTTTTGTTTAGATTAATCAATGCGTTTGTTTAAATATCAAAATAGCTACATATGTTGTTATTGTTGTTTTCAATCATTCACATTCACGTGCTTATGGGAATCTGGTGTTCTATTTTTTTTTTTTTTTTTTTTTTTTGATGTGGACCAATTTTTTATTTAATTTATTTTGTTTTATATCAAAAAATTGAATGCGCTGTGAACAAATTTATTTTTATTTCACTTTTTAATGTTTTTTTGTTTTATTATATCTGAAACAAAGACGATTTGTCCGAAACACTCGCTTCTTAAAACCAAAATTCTCGTCTCTTCTCGCTCAACTGACGTACCGCAGGCAACTGATTCCAATGCTCATATTTTAAGAATTTTTAAAATAATTTTTTTTGTAAATACCAAATGTATCTCGCCGCCGTCGCCGTAGCCGTCGTAGCCGTTGCGGTTGTCACCAACATTTATCGAATGTATTTGCTGCTGCACGTCCGTCGTACGTATCTCGCCAGAGTTTTTATTTCGTCTTCTTGATGTAGGTATTGTGGAACAAGAACAATGTAGGTACACAAAACCAGCCAAATTCTTTCATTGCTATCAGCAAGACCAAGAGACCTATTTTTCGTGTGAGCTGTGAGATGCATGACCCATTTGTATTTGTGGTAATATTTAATTAACAACAATTTGTGGATTTTGGTTAAGTTAACGTTTCTTTTTTAACAATTGCCGGCTTTTGGTGTGCATTAATACACTCTCAGAGAGAGAGAGGCAATTTTTATTTGAAGAGCATAGCAAGTTAGTGAGATAAGATGAGAACAAACAACTACATTTTTTAACAGCAAGAAAGTGGAGAGAGTTATTTTAGAGGGCAAGAATCAACAACCCTTGTGTTTATGGTACTAGTTAGGGACTAGTTGCGAAGTTTACTATGTATAAATAGTAGTGCCATGTTTATGTTAGAACTTTTTGTAGGGTAAATATACTTTATGATTTTTTTCATGGCAGAAGAATACAGGTAGATGCATCAACGCTTGGGAGCATTGATATGTCAAACTTCTGCCAATTTTGTGAATATATTTACTGTTTTGAAAAATAAAAACTAAATATTTTGTAAAATCAATAAATGAAAAAATCCATGGTATAATTATTATGGGTAACAGCAAGTCCCAGCTAATTTGACTTTATAGTAATACTAGTGTCAAAATCGATATGACGTTTTATGATTTTATTCCATTTCTTGATATACAATAGGTATACCCTTTTTATACCCTCCACCATAGGGTATATTAAGTTCGTCATTCCGTTTGTAATACATATATATTCATATATTCATATATATTCTTGATCGGCATAAAATTCTGTGTCGATTTAGCAATGTCTGTCCGTCTGTGGGAATCACTCTAGCTTCCGAACGAATTGAAGTAGATTGATAATTTTGCTTAAATATATGTTATGTCTGCAGGACTTTTCGTATAGAAAATGGGCCATGTAGGTCCACGTTTCGGTATAGCCCCCATATAACGGTACCTCCCGATATTCGGTATTTTGATGATTTTAGCGGTATTTTAAAAATTTTAACAGAATTTTTTAAAGATTTTATTTTTTGAAAATTTCCAAATTCGTTCCAAATGGTGGAGGGTATTTAAAGTTCGGCCCGGCCGAACTTACTGCTTTTTAACTTTGTTTTTAAGTCATATATGCTCTGCCCCAGGACCTGCAAAAATCTACTATTTTTGCAGTTTTTTCCATATCATAAAGGGAAAATCGATTATCGTAATAAACTTTTTTATATTCTCGCAGTTCTCGAACGGACCAATGATTGTGGAAATGGGGTTATTCTATAAAATTGAATCCAAAATAAACTGACAATATCGTTTCATACCAAAATTTTAAACAAACTGCATATGCTTTAACAGAATAGGAGCCTCAAATAAAAATAAGGTGTTCAACCTTTAGTTATTGTACCATAAATCTATATTTATTTGAAAATGGTTACGTGATTTTCGGAGGTCAAGTCAAATAAAAATATCCAGCTCTGCATTTTTTGTTAATTAAGGTGAGAACACATTAAACGTTTTTAGACTGCCTTAAACCATCAGCTGACTTCTTCGTAATAGAACAAGAGAGTTTTGGGTTAATTTAGTTAAATTTTCATTTTTGACATCTAATTAGGGCTTGAACTAAGTGCATATTACCAAGTGGATTTTTCATCTCTAGCGCGGCACTCACACTGTTTGAAAAACTCTTCACATTGTAGTCTCTCCCTCACTCTCTGTCTCTCTCAAAACATGTTAGTTGAGAGCACACAATTAACGTCTGTTATGAAAGGAAGTGAAACAACATAACGGTAACTGAACAACGGTCTATCACTGAGAGCTGGGATAAACAGGAGTCATGAATATGTTTATTAGTATGTATATTTCCTATGTAATCTGATGCTTCTAGGATGGAGAAAAGAATGAGTCATAAAAGAGGGTGGATGAGCTATGACTAAGTTTAAATGACTTGTTCGCGAAAATTTTGCAAAACGAGTAAAATTTCAACACACATCCTCCTCGTTATCTCGTATGACGTGTGTTTGACCAACCCCACTAAGTGAACTATGGATGCTGGTCAACAATTTAAACATAAAAATAGAACCGTACTTTGGCCGATTATAAGTATTGGAATTACGAGGCGCCCATTTAAGTTTGCATTAGTTATTCGTTTAAATCAATGCTGAGCAAAAAAGGCGTTCTAGGGCAAGAGGCCAATATCGCTTAGAAATTCGTGCTTAAAAAAGTTGAAATATATTGTAAAAATTATGAAAAATGCAATTTTAATATTCTCTTAAGGCTGGCTAAGTCATCGGCTGGCTTTTTCGTAGAGGAAAAAAGGAGTTTTAGGTTGAATTAGTTCGATTTTGGACCCACTCTCCGTTGTTCTTTTCCGAAGAAGCCAGCCGTCACAAAAGCGTTTTATGTATTCTCAGCCTAAGAGCTTTTTTACTGGCTTAAAAGAACAAAGGAGTCTTAAGGGCTAAGTACATAAGAAGCTTGAAGTCATGGCACGGCCTATTTTGTGACATTTCACAAAGGAATTACAGAGCCGCACTAAAATCCTGTCGTCGTTTTTCATTATAATTTGGCATTAATATGCCTAGCCATGACTTCAAGCTTTTTATGTATTTGCAGCCTTAGGTTGACTTCAATTTCGGCCCATAATTTATAGATGCTTACCCTACGCTCTTTCATTCGTTTACATAGAAGTCAGCCGAAGACTTAAAGCGCATATTTGGCTGGCTTAAATCATCGGCTGGCTTCTTCATAGATGAACAAAGGGGTTTTAGGTTGAATTAGTTCGATTTTGGCCCTAGGCTCCTTTGTTCATTTCCGTAGAAGCCAGCCGATGACTTAAGCCAGCCAGATAGGGGCTTTATGTATTCCCACCTTAAAACTCTTTTTTGACTGGCTTAAATCGTCGGCTAGCTTTTTCATAGAAGAACAAAGGAGTTCAGGTTGACTTAGTTCGATTTTGGCCCTAGGCTTGGTATTGAGATATGAGATATATCGGTCCACGTTTTGAAATAGCCCCCATATTACAGTGCATCCCGATATTCGGTATCTTGATGATTGGTTATATAGGTCCACGTTTTCGTATAGCCCTCATATACCTCCCGACATTCGTTATTTTTATGGTTTTAGCCACATTTTTTCACGGATTTGTCTAAAATTTTGAATTTGTAGCTCCTTATGGGTTCTAGCTCCGGTAGCAAAACTTTGTATATATAGGTCCACGTTTTCGTATAGCCCCCACCCGATGGAGGAACATTGTACATATAAGTAAACATTTTCTTATAGTCCCCGTATAACAGTAATTTCCGATATTCGGTATTTTGATGGTTTTACCCACATTTTTCTACGGATTTGTCTAAAAATTGGTATTTGTTGTTCGTAATTGGTTCTAGGTCCAGTGGCAGAACATTGAATATCTAGGTCCAGGTTTTTCTATAGCGCACATATAACGGTTTCATAGAATATTCGACATTTTGACGATTTTAGCCACATTTCCACATTTCTACAACCGGCGTCAAAAAATTGTCCATAGTGGTCCTAGTCATCCTAGTCACATTTACCTACGAAATAATATATAATTTCGTAATTAACACTCGCAATAGGTTACAATCGTAGGAGTTTAAAATTGTCTATTTAGGCTCTCATTTTAGTATGGCCACATATAACGGCTTCATCTATTCTCCTACTGATCTTGCTGGAGTTCGTCGTTTAAAGTAGAACACGTTTGAATCCAGATACTTTTGCATATAAATGTTTCCTTACCTAATGGTGAAGGGTATTAGAAGTTCGGTCAAACCAATTTAGAAGATGAAAATTTTGAATGAAAAATTATTTAAATTTGTAAAAATTGTTGAAAAATTCATATCATAACAACCTCCGATTGGTGTCGTATAAGAACACTTATAAAAATCTACTAATTAAAAAAAAAAAAATTAAAAAAATTTGACATTTGAAAATTTGTATTCTTCTACCATAAAGCGAAAGTAAACTATGTTTTTATAATTGATCACATGTTTTGTTTCAAATCAATTTCAATTGTCAAATCAAACGTCAAAATGAAATGTCAAATACAAAGCCAGAAAATAATATAAAAGTTGACTAGAGGTGAGAAATGAAGCCAGCCAATTAAGCGCTTTATGTATTCTCACCTTTACTCTTTATCAAACGTCAAAATGAAATGTCAAATACAAAGCCAGAAAATAATATAAAAGTTGACTAGAGGTGAGAAATGAAGCCAGCCAATTAAGCGCTTTATGTATTCTCACCTTTACTCTTTAGAAACTTTAGCTTTAATATTATAGGCGTTAATAAAAAATGTAGCATCCATATTTTTGATAACAAATATCAACAATAACTAAAAGAATATACAAACATCATTATTATCGTTGAACATAAAAGGCTTATTAGGAGCCCACATAAAATCCATAAAATTAATAGAAAAGTTGAACAACATTTTTCTTTTTTAAACGATGACAATTAAACGCATGCTTGCTTTTACGCATACTCCAGTTTATCATAATACTTTTCGATTGTTTCCAAGCTGTTTTTTTTTTTGTCATTTCTTTAAAAAAATATTTGTTATGGACTAATTGATTCTAATTGAAGCCAGACAGACATGGAAGAACCGCCACAGCAAACATCATCATCATCATCTTCAACACCACCACCATAGGCAATTTCATTTCAATAAATCCCAATTTGATGATACAGTTCAATCAAAAACAATTAATATAATTTATTTTGAAGGCACACAAAATGATTTTGTAATATTTGCTGGGGTTTTTTGAAGAGAGAAACAAGAGAGGCTTAAATACACATTTAGACGCGACATATTTATTTTTGAGTCAAATTAATGTATATGTGGATCATGATACATTTTTTGTATATAAAATATGAATATCAATAAATATATATTGAAAAAAATGATAGAAAACAGACGTGTAAAGGTGGGAATACATAAAACGCTTTTTTGAGTGCCTTAAATTGAGGGTACATAAGCAGCTTGACATCATGGCTAGGCATATTAATGTCAACTTATCCCTTTATGATATGTCACAAAATATGCCATGCGAAGACTACAAGCTATTTATGTACTCTCTCCTTAAGTCATCGGTCATCGCCACAGGTGCGAGGACAATAAACTATCGAAACAATTTTAAAATTGAAAATTTTGAATGAAAAGTTCTTTAAATTCACTAAAACTGAAGAATGTATATCATAACAACCTCCGATTAGC